>NC_135772.1:15839815-15994802 GCF_028453695.1 Augochlora pura | reverse complement strand
TGGCGGCCGAAAACGTTCCGTGCCGTCGACTCCTCTTATTTCTCAAACATTCTATGATATCCCCGGTGGTCCGTTTCTACGCGCGTGTATCTCTTTTTATTCGGCGTTCACCGACGCACAGACAAAAGAAGGAAGCCGCGGATAAGCGTCTCCGAAGCGGCGGCAGCGCACAGGATCAGCGGCCGTGGAGCATTTTCAAAAAGGACCGACAACCTTGTACACCCGGCTATCTCCGAGATTCCATGAAATTTATTGCTCTTTATCCTGGAAGGATTAACATCGTTTGGTGACAACGACCGTGGAACTACGCGAAATTTATTACGATCCAGAGAAACAAACTACCGGCTTTAAATCACGCCTCGGTGATGCGACCGAGCGGCAACGAATCGCAAAGACGGTGAGCGCGAAGTGAGTGCTACTGGGAAAAATCTCGCAAAACAATGCGTTCGATTTGTTGAATGGTAAAAATGCCTTGGAGATGAATTTCTTTGTTACACTTTGGCAGCAGTGTCAAACGTGCCTGACGACCGTGAACAATCAATTCTATGTGCGCCATTGTCGGCGTAAATATTCTGATATCTATTAACGAATCACAACGTGTGAATTTTACGTTCAGTAAATTTCAACGCTATTTCACCGCTTTAAAAGTGATCGACATTCGTTGTTTTAAGTATAAAGCTGCATTTACACAGAATTCACATCTATAGACTTCGCGTCGCGACGATCATAACGTACGTTTAATTTAAGGACAGTATACAATTGTCTCCTGCAACAGATCGAACGTTAAAGGCAACTTTCCACAACGACTAAATTCTCCAAGCGATGTTTACACGGAAATTGTTCGTAATTTACCGTGTCGATCCGCAGCGAGCAAACGCACAAATAAATGTGACGAAGCTGCGCGTTAAAATCCGGTGACGAAGCTTTGTGTCGCACATACCTTGGGTAATTTCTGAATGTATTTACGCCTCGTATATACAACGAGTCAGACAAGTGTGCCAGTTAAACATCGCATTGCGTTGCCACGAGGGACATCAAAGGGGCCACAAACGGGAACAACCGGCCGCTCTGCGCACAAACGAAATCACTGAAATCTGTTGCTTCGCGTTCGCCGGCGCGCCGAAATCCGAGAATCAATGGAAGCCGCATGATCCACGCGGAAAGCTCGACGGGAAAGAACCACCAAACTGTTCACCTCGAATCACGACGACGACGACGACGACGACGGTTGCTGCACGAGACCACGTCGCTGTTTGTTTTCGGTTTATTTGCATCGATAGAAATTCGAGGGGGAGGAGAGAATTCGGGTGACGTCAACGAGACACGTGGCGACTCGCAGAGCACCCGTCGTCCCTGCTAAAATAAGGTACAGTTTCGACGAAGGAACAACGGCCGGGGAACACGAGTGACTGACACGAATTGTCCATCGAACGCGGCTTATTTGCCCGGGACTTCAGTTCGTTAGCTCTCGCTCTCTCTCTCTCTCTCTCCCCAACCACGAACTAGGTCCTTCGCCGATAAATATTTACACATCGCCGAATGTGGGTTAGCGTTTTGCATATCGCCCCCACGAAGGATATTGCTGGCCGAGACAAATGTTATGGATCGAGAGCGGCAACGCGGGAACGTGGCCGTGATAAGAGCTTCCTTTTGCCTCGCGGTCTTAATTGCTCATTCTTATCGCAGCGCGCGGGGACCGTCCGCCCGTTGCCCGCCGCGTTGTTCGGGGCTCCCTGAAATTTCGCTGAACCGAGCTTCCGGGCTGCGGGATGACCGAATACGTACCTATGGCCAATGCAGGTACAGTCGCGCGCCAAAGTATCCCGAAAATCGATGAACGAAACACGAAAGATCAATTTTCTATTTCGAAGAAATTAATTATAATAGGATCACAGGTCGATGGAATAAAGTTAGTAAAACAGTGGTACTATTTGAAAGCATTGTTTAAGTTAATCTGTCACCATGTCAGAATTATAACCGAACTTTAATTATAATCGCATAATGAAAATTACAAGAAGGAAATTAAAGAAAACTTCTCCATCCACGCAAAGTTATGGTATTTGATTGTCAGCTTCCTTTGAAGTAACTATTTCAACTTCTTCTGCTAAAATAATTTAAAAACGAAATATTTCAAAGGAAAAAAGGAAAATATTATACCTTATTTAATTCCTTAAATAATTATCGATTCTCATTCAGACATAACTCAATAATATAGAAATCCTATTAATAATCTCCTAACAAATAAACTATCTATGTATGGAACGCCTAAAAGAGAGCTGACGTAATTTCTGCATTCCGAGAACGATTCGACCGAGAGCGGAGCGCCGCCGACTATTTTTCACAAGAAAATCAGATGGCAGAAACGGTAGAAACCCATCGGTAGGTATCTCCGGTATTTAAAAAGTACGGCACGGATAATGTCAGCCTAGTGAAATATGAGATAGCTGCATACGTGTATCGAACTCATACGATACGATATCGGAAACCCTAGTTTCATGTCTAGACCAGAATCACTTAAAGTTTGCGTGTTGGATACGTAGCCGGCCTCCCGGGACCTGAAGGAAGCTGCCACGGACTGGGCGAAATTAATGTAAGCAATCCCCCCGGCTAATCGAGGCCGATGTAGACAACTATGGATTCGTGAAGCTTGATAAAGATGGTTACAGATTTAAGCAAATTGATCGAGATAACCGCTGGCTCGTCGGGCTCTCTCGTTAGAGATAGAGTTACGCGCCCGAGAAATCGTGCCTCGAACGAACCGATCTAACCTTGAAGTCCTGGAGCTTCGAGCAATTAGCACTGCGGATGCATTCGTTTTGCGAACGAGTAGTTGCGAATTCGACGCAATGATCGCCGAGCTGCAAAATTACGTAGAACGAAAATTGAAATGGTTCGATTTGGTCAGAGGTACAGGGAAACGTTGAAGATAATGGAACATCCCAGCAACATCACTGGGGGATGCAGACCACCACCCGAATCCAATACAGAGCTCCCTCCTGCCTGTTTTTTAATTGTACAGCTGGCCAATTAAAAAGTCTTTCGTTTGGTGAACAATGAACCGAAACACGAACAGACTTTACTATATTAAGTAAAACGCTGCCAGAGATGCAATTGTTGGTGCAATTCAGTGGACGGGTAATGGAAATAGTTAAAAATAAAATTTTGTTAAATGTTACTATTATTATTATATCCTCGTGGCACATATAACATTTATTGCAAGACTCAAATTAATATTTAGACTGTTTTATATTTTTTTATATTTACATGTCGATATTAATTTGAGTTTTGCAGTAGCAAGTGTTGCATATACCACGAGGATGTATAATATACATAAATTGTGGGAATTCCGGGAAATTAGGGGTTCATCAGGTCATTTGGAGTAACCTTTTCCTCAGCGCAAATGCAATCCGCAGCTTTGTTCACCAGTTATCAACGAAATACCGCGACCAATGAGAAACGTGCTCTGAAGCCGCAGGCAGCCGGGCTAATGAGCGAACAAAGCCCCAGTTCCGGTCATTGGCTCAGCCGCGAGCTCATCTCTCATTGGTCAATGTATTTCGTTAATAACTCGTAAACAAAGCTACGGGTTGCATTTGTGCTGAGGAAAAGGTTACTTCGAATGACCTGATAAACCCTTCATTTCGTGGAATTGCCATAATTTTAGAACTATTTTGACTAGCTCTTATTTATAATCATTTCCATTAATTATCCATTGTCAACGTATTCTTCATGAAGTCAGCTGCAATACTTAGTAGACATTAGGATAATTTTTGCAAAAGAACACGTTTTATACCCGAAAGCGTTAACAATAAAAAAGACAAGATTTGTTAATACAATAGACTTCAACATATTAATATGTCTGCTTTACGTGCCCGGGGATTCCGAGAAATCATGTGAGGTTCCGAGGATATTTGGCGGCTTGTGAACCCTCGAGGGCTGATACGTATTAATGCTTTGCGCTAAACTCCATTTTAAGCTAATAGAGCCAACAATCTGAGGCCATTTATGGCTGAGGAAGATTAGTATTAAGCGCATTACATTTGCATGGTCATAACACTGCAACCTATTTTGATCATTGAATTTAAATAGTCTGAAATTTTGTTCACAATGATTTTGATTACATAACGAATATTTCTCATAATAATTTCACCATAAATTGAAAAACATATCATTCAATTTCAATTTAATATTGCTGCCATCACTTTATTAATTTGTTCTATTACGAATGAAATGGTGTCCCTATTTACACAAATATATTAAATAAAAACAAAAATAGCAATAACTCATATACAGAGTTTTTCATTTGAAAATATTGTTTTAGTTGGGATTTCACGTTTTCGAGTAGAAATGACATGCTACGGTTATCTAACGACCAAAAGAAGAGACAAATCTGTTGGAAGCGTTAAGTAATGTTTAATTACAGATAACCAAAGCGAACGGGCTTTATCAAAGCGATGTATGGAAAATTCCTAGTTTAGCCTAATAAAATTGCGAATTCGCCAGTAAAGGAATATTCGCGGCTTGTATCATCTTCGTTACTTATTTCAATTTTTGTTCAATAATTCCCTACTTGTTGTAGAATAACAAATCTCACTCGCGAATTATTAATTCCATTATTATTATTATTAACTCCATTAACATTAATTCCATTTAATCAATACAATGTTCGAGGAGTGTGAAGAGCAATTATTTTATATTGCTTCATAAAAATAACCGACATTTATTTATGACCATGAAACGGATTTATCAAATGAATTCCCAATAAATCAATCTTTGCAATTTCAGCAAGCGTAAATTAACGCTTAAAAGATTTATTTCCAAACAAACGTTCGCAAGCAGACAATTTAATGTAGCGTTAATCTATGCGAGGAATTATTAAAATATAAAATTAAAGTATTTCTGTATTTCTTCTATATATCCGTATAAATGTAGACGCTATTTCATTTGTAATAGAATAGATTAATAAATTAATGCTAACATTAAATAGAAATTGAAAAATATCTAGATTCCTTTATCGAATACGATTTATTTTCTAATTGTTCGTTATAACTATAATCGCACAATCTTAGATCGTAGAGGAGGCAAGAGAATTTGTTAATATTGTAATACTTTTTGTTTAACAGTTAGAAGACCTTTATATGATTTTAAACATATAGGAGACAATTCATACAGGACCATAACAACGCCATTACAGCACGATTAAATCTGCTAATATTTTTATATCTCCATAACATTATTTATTAAACAATACTTTATTTTTATTTTATTCACTTCATTCGTCACAACAGGTATCTAATATTTAAAAAAAATTATATAATAATAATGGGAGCGTTACATTAGTGCAATCAAACATTTTCACCTCAATATTAGATAAGAAATTATTGGTTACCATGACAACGAATTCACGGGCAACCGGGTCGACAAATTGTTGACCTAAGCCCGCCGAGAAATAAGATGAGCTATTGGTTAACGTGCCGCAGACGTCAGACGTCGTAATCTGAAAAGTCCGCAAAGGCTTTTATGCCAGTTTGCTTCTCCGATAGAATGCTTATTCAAATTCGATCCCGGGCTCGATAACTATCCTCGCGGGGTCCAGAGGGGCGGGAGGGAGGCTTTCCGATCCACCTGGAGGAACCGTATATCTTTCCCGGCCGTGTGGATATTGTCTAGCCGTACAGATGCGCGTATACCTGGAATTCGCGCGAGTGAATGATCGCGGCAAGGATTCCACGGATTCCCAGAATCCTGTGTCCGCATCTCTATTTCCGGCTGCGGACGTCTAAATTCTTTGACGGCCGCGAAACGCTTGCCTCTCTCTCTCTCTCTCTCGCGCGCGCGCGCGCTGACACGTTCGCCGAAGAGACCTTTGAATATCTTCCGCCCGTTTGGAAAGTGTAACAAAAAGTGAAATTGGTCGGCGATAACGGAGTTTACGACACACGGATTGCCACACACGTTACGGAGCACGTCGCAGATGAATTATTCGGCCGCGGAGGCCTGCTTGACTTATGGTCTCGAGTTTTTATTAAGGAAGCGTGAACTTTGTTACTTTTTAATTTGCTGCTTTTTTTCTCGGAAAATATTATTTCAATATTTAGTCAGGATTTAGTAGATATTGTGGATGCTTGAGTTGAAATTTCTGTTTCGGCGCAATGTTTCACGGCGCCAATTCTTGAAAATTACCGACAAGTAGCCTATAAATCAGCTATTTACCTTGACCTCTGGTCTGTGAATCGGTTGTCACGGCAAGTAATAATTTGTTATCGAAGAATAAAAATGCTAGATTGCATTTCCCATATTATTGTATAATTTTTTAGATATTAGATACCTTTCGCACTGAACAGATTAAATAAAATAAATTTAATTGCCTTGCAATGATCGTAAATAAATTAGGTAACGTAGTGGTCACAACTTGCAAACATTAGAGAAATTAAGGTATTATTACTAGACTATGAATTTTATGCATTTATGACAGAAATGACTAGAACTGCGAAGCCGATTACTGCGAGACAATCGAATTACGAATAAATAAACCGAGATTCTCTATCAGAGTTCGATTCAGACTCGGTGTAGCAATTTTCGTGGAGTAACAACCGAAACAGTCGCGATTCCGTGTGCATAAACTCGAGTATAGTGTTCTAGGTTTTATGGAGTTATCCAGGCGATTTATGTGGCCAGAAGGCTCCGTCACCGGGTATTATTCGCGTCCTTGAATCCCGTTGCCGTCGATGAAATGCCATTCCATTTTCTCCGCATTTCACGATTCTTTCACATTCCCCCGCTAGGTACTTTCGGTAAATGAATGACTGATTTCACATACAATCGCTTATTCATGCGATCCTCATAAATGAATCATTGTGCATTCGCTCGGCCTTTATAGGGACTGACAACAACGTTTTGTTTCAATGACAATTACGCTCGCTTTCAATATGTATCCGTTCACCTTGATGAGCGGGGGACCGGTGCACGAGGACACCTTAGGAATTTCGCAGCGTCCCTAATTTTTCATGCTTTTGAATTTTTTATTCGTCCGCGATTTTTATTTGATATTTTATTTCGTAGTTATTTTCGTGCCTGTGATCTCTTCTAAAATATTATCTGAAATATTATTTCAAATAACATATTATTTTAGAATTATTTGGGATATTATTTCGTACAGCATACTATTTTATTTTATAATTATTTGAGATATTATTTTATATAGTATTATTTCATGTAACATATTATATTATTTTATCATTACTTGAGATATTATTTCATGTAACAGATTACTTTATTTCATAATTATTTGAAATAATTATGAAGTCATAATTAAATGATTGAAACTTACGTTTAGTTCTAATTTGCAACTTTGGATGTAATCCATCGATGCAACGATGGATCTTTTTCTTCGATCTTTTCTTCGATACTTCTTGCCATTTGTTCGACAAAACAGATATTATGCCTTGTCTTACCAAGATATCTGATTCCCATGTATATCATGACATCGTATCCTCCTGTGTTACGTACAGCTCAAAATATATCATAGAAATGATAGTCCAAGAATAACGTAACAATCTCCGTCTTATTCTTGTCGACAAATTATGGTTCAAACTGCGTTTCAGTATGATATTTCGCTTCAATTTCGTATGTTTTATGCAGGAGTTTTCAGTTTCTTTCACATGTTTTTTAATAATTACTCTTTGATAATTCGATTTAATATAGCTAATTATATTATTAACATATATGAATATATTATTTAATATATTATATATGTAATATATATTATTTAACTAATCATATTATTATAATATTGCTTATAATGTTTCCCGAGCGGCTAAAATTATTTTCACTATATTAAAATACCATAAATAAATAATAGACCCGTTTCGAATCCAATGAGCAATATAAATGATATTTTGAATATTTTATTAATAATTTGTATTTATTTATAATTAATTCTAAATTAAAAATTAATCTAAAATTGTCCTACTTTTAACGTACCGTTCTCTTATTATTTTCCATAACGTTCTCATAAATAGGGCTCTAACACATCCATCGAAGTATTATTTATGAACGCTATTCTGATAATCGTGGAAACGCGCACAAGGAGATCAGACACACGGATCTCTTTTCTAACGTATCCGCATGAAGAGATCGAAGCGATTGACCTTGCTTAACGTCGACAGAAGCAACATTTTTATGTTAAGATTTTCCTATAAAGACGGGCCGTTTCCGACCGGAATTCCATCCTTATCGCTGGACGGAAACTGATAGAAATGGCTCGATCGTTGAATTTTCCAGACAGCGGTCCGTGGAGACTTTTGCGGGCGGCGGCGTCGCGCGTCGCTTTGCATAATGTATGCCGCCTAAGAAACGCATAATACGCGTCTAAGAATAAAGATATTCGAAAGCGTTTAATCTACCGAACCGGTCGCGTATAAGAAACAGCAGTTTCCTGTTTGCCTGCAACAACAAAGCTGCGACTGCATTATCTGTTTTAGGAAAGCGCGAGCTTGTCGTCGGCGAAAGCGAATCGGATCACGATACCGACTCGCGCGTGCGAAAAAAACGATTTTTCAAGATCGAATTTCATGATAACCCAATTTCGTTCTGAATAATTTATCATTTCAGCGCACGGATTCGATCCGTGTGAACCATAAAGAAAATTTTTCTTTCTTCCAAAAATTGCGTAATTCAATTTTCGTAGAATGATTTTTCGTGATCGAAGAGCGAACTGTATTAAATTGTTATTAATCGTTATAATAAAGCTTATTTTACTTTCTTGCTTTTACTGTTATAAACTGAAACTTTATCTCGAGTATAAATGCATAAAATTCGCAACCTACTTCTGGCATCTCTATATTTTTATTTTATCTTTATTTTCTAGCTTTTACGTCTTTTTAGTTTTACATTTTAAAAATATAATAAATGCAAAAATCGTAAATGCACAATTTTGCAGGCTTTCAAACGGAGAGCACTCGTATTTTAGGAAGATAAAAAGAGAAACATTAAACGCGTTTCATTGAATGCGTCGTTTTTTCAACTAACTATCGCGCTATCTGAGAAACCAATTAACCGCGTTACCTCAAGCTCGGCATACATCCTCAATAAATATCCTACTTTCATCTGAATAAAAGCTGGGTCGGTGTATACAAATTTTAATTTCCGCAACGTGAAACTCGGTATATTTTCTGCTACAGTCTGTATTTCGCGTTCCAAAAGCTCCGGCTTTTTATTGCTTATTATCCCGTGTTTACTACCGCAAACAATGGTTGTATAACCTTTCCATTATATTAGAAATCCCGTGTAAACTACAATTTCCCGTTAAGCATTCCGAACATGATACTTTCGAGCAAACACGATACACGTGTAAAATTACTTTGAGAAGTTCAATATTTATATTAATTAAGAAATATCGTAGAAAATGCCAAAACTGCTCTTAGATATTTTTCAATGTTTCTTGAGGTAGGATACATATAAAAATAGGTATAGTTAGGAGTATCCCTTACTTTATCGATTCTCTAACTTTATATGTTCATTTATTACGACTTTGTTTAATATTTTTAATATTTCTTTTGTCTGCAGCAAAGATGTATAGAATGTACAAAAATTGTGGTTAATCTAATCAGTTATCATTGTTAGTCGGCTGCTTCTCTCTCAAAGTAACGCGATAATAACGCAGCGTCAAAGGGGCAGGGTTAACCTCAAAAAGGCGGGTCAAGCTTAGAATGGGGTGGGGCGAAACGAAAACTGGGCGGGATCAACACAGGAGAAACAAGACTAAACTCAAAGGGCATGGTGTCAACATCAAATGGGGCAACACCAACCACAAATAGGTTAAGTGTAGCATCAAATGTGGTGGTATCAATACTAAAGGGGCGGAGTCAATCCAAAAGAGGGAGGGGCTATCCTCAATTCCTCAGCATTTTACTTTAATGACTCGTAAACAAAGCTATGGATTGCTTTTTCGCCGAGGAAAAAATTGCTTTAAATGACCCCAAGAAAACCTCATTTCCCTGTTTCAAATGACTTTTGGTACAACCTGTATATAACAGCCCTACCATTATCAAATATGGCCCAAAGTCACCACTCGAGTACAAAGGGTCAAAACTTGCACTTTCTTACGCGACATTCAGTATATTACCACATCTACCTTACCTAGTTCCAGAGGAAAATTCCACCTTAAATAATGAGAAACTGGTCACGTGACTGGTCATTCACACCTATGAAAATTCCGGGAGCGTCTAATGACAGTTTAACGATCGATCTTGGCACGGCGTACAGATGAAAACATTACCCCCGGTCTGTATCACTGACCTTCGTACCGAATGAAACCTCCATGCATGTAACCTAAATACAGACGATCGCCAAACGAGCAACGAGACAATTAAGCCTGCCGGAAGTCGTACGAATAGCTGTTCAAAATCTAATTGACACACAATGGTGGCACACACGATTCGCCTTCTCTCTTAATTACATTCCAACGTGGCGGCCGACACGCACGCACCCGGCATTACTTTTGGGCCTCTTCGCCTGGCTCTCGTCGGCTTAACGACACCGTCGAATCCACCTAACTGGCCTATTATGCGATATTGGCCAATTAGCGCAGATAGCGAGATAATTCGAGAGGCAGATGACTCGGGCTTCTAATTAAATTTATACGAATATTAATGCGTTCCGTCGAAACAACATAGTTTATTTATTAATCCTTCAATCTGTCGACCAGCCACCATGAAATATTTCGCAAGAACGTTATCAGTTTTTAATAACTTAACGCGACGACAAAAGCTCTTCGATTCATTCGTCATACGTTTCTGAATGTGAATTGAGAAATGTATTAATAATAGAAGTTAAAATTTTCATCCACGCCCGATTTCGTTGCCGCATCTTTCACGTTCGTGGATCATCACATTTATTCGAGCCGGCGAATGAAATTTGATTCGAAGAATTTATTCGGGATATTTTATTCTCGAATGAAATTTTATTTCGAGAATTTATTTGAAATAGATTTCGAATAAAAGTTTTATTCGAGGGACGCCCAATTCTGTCGGGTACGAATAAATTTGTATTCAATTGAATTCATATCCGAATAAAATTTTATTTGTTAGCCTTGTTATCTCTTATCCGCGATCCAAATAAAATATTGTCCAACTCTGTTTCTAGCAAACAGTTTAAACTATTAACTATTGACATCGAGTTTTAATATATATTTACAAATTACATTTCATAGTCGCCATGAAATCATCAAAAGCGTCTGCCATTCAAAGAATTGAAGAAATGACAATTGCTTCTCCACCGACCTAATAATTCCTCTCTCACAAAAGACAAAGATTTCAAGTCGTCGGCGATACTTAATTCCGAGATTGTATGAACATTTTCACCGCTCTAACAATATATCGCGTCAGCGGCAGCGCGAAAACACGGTCTCTCGCCGGTTGAATGATACATATTGAGAACGGTAACGCCGCATCCAGTCTTTAGCAGACTTTATATTTCCGTCGTCGAGCTGCTTGAATAGCACGTATTTACACTGACATTCGAGCGACGTACTTTTCCATATTGTGTCGCCAGCCATCTCGCGGCGTTACTCCCCACCCAGAAGATTAAACCAACGACGTCTCGCAAAAAAAAAAAGAAAATATGGAAACATTAATGTCAACCGGGACTGAATTAACGGGCTCGGGTTTTGAAAGAGGCCCGATTCAAAGCGCGAAAAAGCACGGACCGGCACACCCTTTTACTCGTTAGTTAGGTTTTCGTTATCGAGGGGAGGACCGGCTTTTCAATTTTTCTTAACGGCGCGTCGCTCTTGCTGATCATTCTGCTGGGGCGAACAAATGGGCGTTACAATGGGTAAAAAAAGTGTCGACGCACCTTTTAAAACACCTTTTATAAGTTCTTTTAAAATTGGTCTAAACGACTTGAATTTGGATGACGGAAAGTATACTCGACATATCAGTAAAGTAATATTTAATAAGTTTGTTATTATTTGGAATGGTAAAAAATATATAAAAAGCTAAGGTTTTTTATCTGAGTACATAACGATAGATTAAACAACGTATAAACTAAACTATAGATACCTAAACTATAGAATTTCTAAACCGTAGAACCCCTGAACTATAGATGCCTAAACTATAGAATTTCTAAACCGTAGAACCTCTAAACTATAGATCCCTAAACTATAGTTCCCCAGACTATAGATCCCAAACTATAGAATTTCTAAACTATAGATCCCTAAACTATAGTTCCCCAGACTATAGATCCCAAACTATAGAATTTCTAAACTATAGATTCCTAAACTATAGATCCCTAAACTATAGGTCCCTAAACTATAGATCCCTAAACTATAGATCCCTAAACTATAGATTCCTAAACTATAGATCCCTAAACTATATTTCCCTAAACTATACTTCCCTAAACTATACTTCCCTAAACTACAAATCCTAAAATTACGCACCTCTAAACTACACATAGAACCTCTATAACATAAAAAAACACTCAAACTTCATCGATCATGATAATCGTAGCCTAAACCGCTCTAAGAAAATGTATTATACTACAGAAACAATGCGGCAAATCAATGGTCATTGTAAACGCCTGCGATTTGAATAATGCAGAATTCATTCTGCATCGAACATACGTTTCTCCTAAACATTTCATGCTATCCTAGTACTCGAATCGCAGCTATATGTCATATGTGTTATCCAATGAACGCCGATGTTTCAATTAACTAATAACGCATTACTCTGCGTGCGAAGTGCTTATTTCATTATGTGTTTCCCGATAAACAACATGATAATGCCACGCAATCCTTGGCACATTAAAGCAAAATTGAAAATCAGTTTGCGTGACTAAAGCGGCATAAATAGGTGGTTAAATAAACTGTTGTACATTAATTCATCATTGATAGATCATAGATCATTCTTGTTTCAAATATAAATTCTTGTTTTGATGTAATATTGTGATGAACATAGAATAATAATCAAAATAATAGAATTCTGATAATAGAATAATAATAATAATATTAAATATTTGGAAATAAATTGTTACCATAAATTCTTAAAAATCCATATCTCAGTTATGGTTATAACGTACTGAATTTTTCAGTACTGGATAATATATGCTATAGTTTGAATAATTTTAAAAAAAGTCAGATCAAGCTAAAAAGTGGTTCCTCGTTTTTACAAATTTTAATGCATCATAAATCTTGCATTCTTGCAACTTAAAATTTCATCAGCCCATTTTCTACAAGCGAACGCCTGAAACTCGCTCGTCTGAGCGTACCTGTTACGCAAGAGTTGCGTAAGAGCCCTAGAGTAATATAACGCAGACGACACATTTTTAACATATCTTGCGTGGAGTTCGCGTCAGTGACGTCTATTAATTAAGCCAAGATAGGGGACGAACGAGACGAGATGCGCCCGATAACGCATAAATCTCGACGCGACAGTAAATTTCGTGCGCGACGTTTTAATACCTTCCCGTTGCATCCCGCTAATGATCACCAAGTTCCGGTTGTAGTTTTCCAAGTGGAAACGAGCGACGTCGCAGAAACGAAGGATCAAACTATTATAAGTATCGAGAAAAGGAAGAGTCTCGGTGTATCTGCGTGAGGGAAGCTGAAACGCGCGCGTCGCCTCGTTAACGATCGCATCGCTTTTAGAAATGTAGTTCGCCTTCTTGGAAAAATTGTTTGCTTCGAACGTGAAACCACCTACGTAATCTCCGTCCGCGGACTATTTATTGGAATAAACGCTCGTTATTAAAATTCTATGAAAAATTCACTACAATTTTAATTTCTGATAAAAATGTATTTACTGTTTTCCGTAGTTGTTACACTGTCGATAGCAATCGTAATTGTTGTATGGTTCTTTTTTGAAAGATTTTCTTGCTGTACAGTTTGGGCAAACGATACTTTGGTTAACATTATGCGTTGTATGATAGGTTTTAAGACCCATCGAGAGCGAGCATCTCCGGTATCCGACACCCTTTTTTCGGTAGTGATTGCCGGACACACTGATCCGTATTCGGATAGACAGGTGTCATACACTCGCGCAATGATCTTATAGCACTTCGCAATTCGCAATTGAACGTTTCGATTGAACTATATTCTCGCGAGTCGGTCGGTAAACACGTCCTCACTCGGTTCTCGACGGCAATTCCAGCAAGACTCCCTCGCTAAACCTTAACGAGTTGAACCGTTCTTACCCGCTACTCCAATGAAACTCGCCGGAAAGACCGAACACAAACTATACAGTGCGCAAATCACCGGCCAAACTCCTATTAAATCTTAAAACATAAAATAGTCGCGTCATACAAAAATTGATTATCTCTCCCACGTCACGGAACAGATAAAAGACACGAACACAACGCGCGCCGCCAACACTAAGAGTTAGCACACACGGCTACTCCGTATGCAGAAGCGTGTCGTACATAACCGTGGCGACATGATCTGTGTTCGTAAAGGATTAGCCGAATGACGTTCTGTAATAGCAGGCGCATTAATATTTAATCGGGACACGAAATTTCTAATAGTCCGCGCGGCATTAAACGGCTACGAGCAGACACACACACGCACGCACACTCGTGCGCCCGTTCCGCCTTCAATTAATCCGAGCGATCCAACAAACCGTGCATTAACTATTCTCGTTAAAGTTACGCCCGCCGACAAGAATTGTTTCGCTAAATGCGCCGGGGACTCCTCGGGTTCCATTAAGGGTACAACGCTAGGCACGCGTCGGCAGATAGAGTGCCTCTGCCTGCCTGCCTGCCTGCCTCTGCGCGCTACGCACACTCGATCCCGTGTCACCGCCAAGTGAGCAAAGGGCAAATCTGAATTCCCTGAGTTAACAGCGTTCCGTAATCTAGTTACCTCTAATTCCGAAGTGTGAGACTATAGGCGTCTTGCGTGGCGTTGTGTTACACAAGGCAGCCCGCAGCTATTACATCCTAATTATGACGGTGTTTCGAATACTTGCCTTATTTCGAGTGCACGCGCCGTGCCGCAACAATCGACGGCGTAAATTACCAACTATCTCGAATGTTGCGAGACCTGGACAAGCGTTTGCACTGTCTGCGATGACAATTGGGCGACGAAATCATTTTTGTGGCGGTCGAATTGCTTGGCAGATATTAATTATGCTGGTGATTGCTGTGTTTTTAGAATTATATGATTTGCTGATCTTGTTTTAGAATTTGTAAGCGTATCATTTAATTCTGTACATAAAAGATCAGAATCTAGTGTTAATTTTCCTTGTTATTGAAGGTTTTGATATTTATTAGTGCTCTAAAAATTCCTCGTCTGCGAAGGGTTAATTGCAAGACCATAATAGTTGACGCAATATTTTGTGTAATATTCATTTCAATTTTAAGAGCAATTATTTTCATGTACTTGAATTTTCTAGACATATTTAGGGCAGTAAAAAGTTTGTTCCTAGCTTCTTGCACAGTATATATTTAATCAAGAAATATATTACACTGTCGAAAGTATCATGTGACGTTGAGTTTGTGTATGTATAACATAAGAGCTAAAAGGCTCCTAAAAGGTATTCTTTTACACAGTTTCCTCTGGAACACATCTACCGTATAAAACAAGAACTATGCTTACATTTAATAAGTTACAGCAAAGACTATGATCTCACGATTACTCTAGAGATACAGGTAAAAGTGTCTGGAAAGCTTGCATATTCGCCGACGCAGTTGGAGAAACTAGCATGCAACGGCTAATAAATATAGAATTCTTCGAACCGACTCGCGCAAATAAGGTCTACCATTTTTGCCGATGCCAAATCATTATTCAACGATAATGAGTCGATTATGCTCGGATCATATCCGAAACTATTTAAATTCCGCGCAGACCGTTGCATCGGAAACTCCCGGCGCAGCAACGCAAGAGCCCGAACGTCAAAACGCATTATACAATGTCCACGGTGGATCATGCCGGGCCGCCCGCTTATGCGAAACCGTGCGTCAGAGGGTGCGTATAATTGGCAATGGAATATTATTATTGCACGACGTGACATGGCGCTGACGAAGGGAATTAACGATCAGAGAGACAAAGAGAAGAAGGAAGACAGAGAAGCCCTGACAGAAATCATTGTCCCAGGGCGGGTTTCGCGAAACGAGATTTCCGCGATTCCATGAAAAGCTTATGAAACGTTGCGCCGAACGTGCCCGGCTCTTGCTTAACAAATTAACAATGCGTATGAAAACAACGCCGTAAAACGTTTCGCGTTGAATGCATGTTATCGAGTTTGAGTTTAATTTTCTTGAAAACGTGCTGTTACTCTTGTAATCAGATCGCGAATTCGTGTATTTCTGACAGAGGGTAGAAAGAGAGAGAGCATTTCGAATTGTCAGTACATTACTTTTTTAGTTTATCGATACGCTAAGAAAATTCAGTTTATCGATCTTCTAACAGTGAAACGTTCAATATGGTGGCTTCCTGCGCGAGTAGGTCTTTGTGCTGGCATAGTAGAGAGGAGAATACAAAGGTAATGTAATAAAACTAATTTTATATTGTAGGCAGACCGTGGATTTCATGCTTTTACAGAAAAATGCAAGCGAAAAATTCCACAATGCTTTTATTCTATTATATATTATATACTCAAGCTGTTGAGTGGCTTTGAAAGCATTGAAACATTGAAAGCAAAAGTTTTCTATTTAACTCGAGTTGTATCGCTATCGATGTGGAAAATTTGTATTGTGCAGAAAACTTCACAGTTTAATTACAAAACATTTTCTAGTAACTGTAAATAAAAACGACAACTAAAAGGAACAACTAAACGCAGAATTCATCGACACTATGCATTCTTATAGCAAAAGACCTAATCTTTGGAATATTTCAAAACTAGAATTAATTTTTCGTTATCTCGTGTTAAATAGTGGCAGTGAACCCCTATAACAAGTATAAACCCATCGCAGATGCTTTCGCGTCGGCATCTAAAATTCAAATTACACAAAGATTAAAATTGTAATGCGACCGCCGGTGTTCTAGATGGCTAACTAAGGTCGCAGGAAGAATTACTCCCGCAGGAATAGCAGGAATAGCAACGCCATTGCGCCTTGAGACGCGGCGCGTCGATGCATCTACGTGCTAACCGTACCGTCTCGTTTCTCGATGATCAATAACTCGAACCATTCTCGTCCGTCGCTATCATCTTGTCGAATCTTAGGTTAGTTTCCTTCATCTCCCGCGCGTCCAATCTAGAGAAATTCTATTCCAACGTTCCTCCCATGGTAAATACACCTGGATTGCTTATCATGTAAACATCTACCATTATTCGCTATGATTATTTATACCGTACGGACCCCGAGCCACCGTTTATTCAACCAATCTGCCGCTCTAAATTATAACCAAACAACTTTCGCCCAGATATTCATGTTGTTTGGTAAATTTGTCGCGTTTACGAATTAATTGGTAATATTTTAGTTCATAAATTGCTTTCCTGGAACATGTTACATTGTATATTACCTTTACTGACATTTTCATCGTTTCGGTAGGGTAATTTTTAAATTATTAATTTGCTTCGAACAAAATGATAATTATAATAGTAATAATGGTAACAATACTAATAATAATAATATTGTATCTTTCATAATTCTATTGGCAGATGTATTATTTTAATTAATAATTCCCTTATTATAATTATTCTTTTATACAGTTTTCTACAAAATTTATTAGTCTATTAGAATAAGTATAACACAGAATAATTGTTTAGAAATTATATAATATAAAAGCTGACAATAATTTGATTTAAAGTACCAGTAAAGTTTCGTATCACCATTTCTCTTTCGTTCCATGAAAAACTATTACTTAACTATTTCTTACTTAACAACTATATATAATAATATAGATATTAAAAGTCGCCTCATATATGTATACCAACTGATACCGAATTAATTTAATTTGAGGAAATTTTTAGGGCGATTGCCACGTCAATCGAAGTGTCGACAACCCCTGTCGAAATGTAATTTCCAACGAAGCGAGAGCGCGCGTGCGCGCGTCGCGTTACAAAGCGGCAACAAATTTGCGATACTTAGCCCAGGCGGAATGGCACCGTCTCGTAATTCTAGCGGCGGATTACGTATCGAAGCCGCAGCATGGCGCGGGTGGAAACAGAAACGAAAAAAGTCGGAAAAGGTTGAGGGGGGGGGGGGGGGGGGCAACATGTGGCCATGGTGCTCGTAAATTTCGAGAGTGCCAGCGATGGGCACGTTTTTACGAGCACGGGAGCGTCGGGGCGAACGTGCCCACCTAATGTGGGCCTAAACCGAATTATGCGAATTAGAGGGCAGTCATGGTCAGATAATGGCCCCCCTCGGAAACCGAGCAATCCCCTTACCACACCTTCCCGTCGTCCCGCAGCTTTTACAGAGCAGATTAAATATTATTAATGACTGTGAACACCGGTGCACGTGCAACGCTTTGTTGTCCTACCCGCTCCGCTTCGTCACTTACGTATTAATTAAACCGTATCGTTATGTACTCTTTTTCCTCTTAATTAAAACATAACGTTGTGCAATTTATGCTCACTTGCTTTGCAGAAGCCTTGTTGCTATCTGTTTCCATATACTTTTGTCAAAATTCAATATAGGATTAGAATACTATATGAAAAAAATTGATTTTTGAAATCTGAATCTTCTCGACTAAATTCAAAACAGCTCCGATTCATAATAATTAATAGTTAATTTCAGTTATTTTGTAAATAACTACCTCGATCTGATAGTATTTTCTGTCGTTTCAGGGATACCTTAACTTGATGTAAAAAATAATTGAGCTCGTTGATATGTACGCATACACGAGCTTATAATAACGCGACAAGTTCCGTCCCACGAGAATATTTGGATTTTATATCCCACGTAGCTGCATTCGGCGACACGTTGGTTTTCAAGCGCCGCGTTACCATTCGATAAACAACTCGAGTGACGAAACCCTCGCGAAGCGAAAAAGAAATTCGAAATATCGTTATGGAAACGCCGGGCGACGGCGAAGTACCCGTAGCTTGTATCGCGACTGGTGTCCTCGTGTAACACAACGTATCGAGTTTGCCGGAGTTCACTCGTATCCCGATATACGTGGAACTCAGACTGCTTCCCAGTTTCTGAGAGCAATTACTCCTGTCTACCATAATTACGCGACGTTGCACCGGCGTTACAAGGTACTCGAACGTTGCTAGATAAGGTCAGGACATGCCGGCGTCTCCCCTCATCGTCCCGTAGCCTCTCTGTCCACTACTCTGTTTCATACTCGTCCTTTTATAGGCCGGAGTGTTATATCTGACGGTATACCGATCGATGCACAGACGGAACCGATCGATAGTGAATAAGGAACTTGTTACAGATGTGTTGCGCGCGTTTGCGAGCCGGGGACCTCGACACTGCGACCGTCGATTTTTCGCGGATTTTCGATCATCGAGACTTGCATTTGGAATGGTTTTCGTTCTGTGTAATTGGCTTTGGCTGTGAGAAAGTACTAACACCAACGCTGTCGATAAATTTCCGACCAATTAGAATGGAACAAAGTTAACAGGAAATACCAAATTATATATAATAAAGCACTGTGTACAGTGAGAACTCATCGTTAAATTGTACCGATAGAAATTGAGATCACAAATTAGTAATTGTGACATTTTTCTATTATAGATTAAAACAACCATTCTCGATCAATAGTCCGTAGAATATTACAGTAGAATGGTACCAAATAATCCATGATGTGTATGTAAAAATTTCATTCGTATATTTTCGATAAATCCAACGACGTGGAAAGTTCCAACGCGATCTCATTTTTCAGTCAAGCGAAATTCTTGAATGAAGCGAAAGAATGATTTCCAAGGAGGAAGAACCTTGCGCAATACGGCATTCGCGTATTGTGATGCGCTAGAAACTAGAATAGATTTTCTTTACAATGTTGTCGGAAATCAGTTGCTAACGTAACAGCATCGTCAAGATCTCGACGTGAGATGAGCAATCAGTTTCATAACAGACAGGCTTTTTATGGGACTGAAAAAAATTCTGAATTTTTGCATTAAAATGATATATTTGGAAGTTGATAAATAAAATCGTGAAAATTACCAAAACTTTAAATTATAATAAAATTATACATCAAAATTTATTTTTATTCGATTTTTATTTAATTTCGCCAACAATCAACCTTTTGAAATTTCGCCTTAATCAACACCACTTGACCGACAATATTAATTAATTGACCGACATGGGAGACCACCAACAATGTTTACATCGACACTAGTTTCACTAACATTGACTCTATGTTTGCCTGTCAATAATAGTCATTCATTACGATTGACAGGTAAATAAAGTCATTGTGGGTTCTGATTAAATAGTAAATAGTATAAACTGTCGACGAAATCAATGTTCGATGATTTGATAAAAACTCAAATAAAACGTAGAGGTTGACGTGAATACGCCACTGCGACTCAATCGCGATAAAGAAATTAAGCTACGTAATTAACGGTGGTAATATCGTAGTTCGGTCCGAATCAGTTTACGCGATGTAAGAAAATTCATGGTAACTCGGCTACGTGCACTGTTGGCACGAAATCGTTAACAATTCAGGACTCGCAGAGAACATCAGACGTCTCTATGTAGCATGTATCGCGTAAAGGAACATAACCGAACCGTGTTTGGTCGTAACCGGAGACCAACAATCCGGGTTTATTCGACAAACGTGCTCCGAACCTGTGACCAGAGTTTATTCACGACGCGATCATACGGTAAAAGCAAACTCTGGCAAACACCTCGCTCGTAACGCGGTTTCTCTGTATGCTAGCAGAAGCTAATGCACTATTTCTAATATGGCAATAGTTAAATTAACCCTGTAACTCTCAGGTCACATGCTAATACCTCGACATTTTACCAAACAGTTTTAATTTGATCACAGAACAACGTATATGTCTTAATTATGTAAGATCTCTATATAAAACAATATTAACGACGTTTGACAGCTTCATTAATCCGAAATATCAAAGTAAATGAATTGTTTGCAGATGGAAATTAAAGGAATCGTCTCCTGCAATCGACATTATTTGTGCTTAAAAGCGTACGTAATTGATCTGGGTTTGTATATCAATAACAATTTATTTGTTTGCATTTCAATCATCATTTTGTTAATATTTCTCTACGATACAATTTCACGACTTTCAGTTTACGGTAGGCTATTATGGTAGATTTTTATTATATTATTTTTTATTACTTCAGGGTCTCAGAAACCTATAGTTACAGCTGGAACTCGAACAAGGAGAAATTAATATAAACGAGAAGAAAATGCTGGATCAAACTTTCCGCCGCGAAAATTTCGTCGGAAATATTTCTAGGAAACTTGCCTTTACCACGAAACTCAATTTTCCAACGAAATTTTGCAAGCTATTGTTTTCCTGTAATCAAAAGTTACAACACTTGATAGAATTCGTGAAATATGATCGCTGCACTCTTCGAACTCGAAGCCGGGCAGGAATGTAATTGCAGGAAATCGATACGAAACTCGCAGGACTTCCGCAATGCAAAAGTTGAAATAAAACGAGCTCGCCTATTTTTTACGGTTTTCCGAAAATGGATCGCACGAGGAGAGGTTCCTAGGCGCTGACTTTTTGGATGCAACTTCGCACAGTGATAAAACTTATAAAATTGAATCTAAGAATACCAGGTAAACGGTTTATACTTTTTGAGATATTTAGCGTTAAATTTGCTAGTAACAAAAAAGCCGGAGAAATAATTTGGACTTTAGATCGTGGCACTGTACATCGCAGAAGGGAAAGGATGTCAGAGAAGTGTTCACAAGTGATGCAGCAAGGGGGAACTTATGGCAAGACTCGTTCTCATTCCAAAAGTTCACCCTTTACTATTCCCCCACGTGAGCATTTCTCTGACATACCTAACAACTTTAACGTCAAATATCTTATAAACTATACGCCATCTCCGCTAAAAACCGAGTATCATTAGATTCGCTTTCACAAGTTCACTGTGCGAAATCTCATCAAAAAGTCAGCGTCAAGCCTGGAGAACTCTCCTTGACGGTGCAAGGAGTAGCCTAATTTCTCATAAAATAGAAATATTTCCAGGTTACGATCGACTAAGTTAATTACTGCACTTGCGGTTCGAAGATAGCCTGCACGATGTTTAGTGCAAGTAGAAACAGTCACTAATAGTCAGACCGGGGCCGTCAATGAAGTTCGAACTGTTTGGTACTGAAACGTCGATTGCACCAAGTATTTCAGGGTATTTTATTATAGGTATAATGTGTGCATATTGTTGTTAAAAACCTTCGTAGAAAATCACCGCAAGATCTTAGTGTTAAAATTAAATGTAAATAAAATGTTGAATGGTAATTTTGTGAAGGAAGCATGCAAATATTAAGTAATTTCACAAATTCATTTCGCCTATAATTACCACATTTTTGTAATATTGTTATAATACCTATATAGTCAAAATTATGCTATGTAAATAATTATGTATTTTATTGAAAACAGAAAATAGGAAATGTTACGTAAAACTCGATATTCTATCATAGAAATGAGGTGTACCTATCATTATTTCGGCTACTATATTTCAGAGAAATCTTGTCGATTATCAGTTAATCGATTCAATAATCGAATTATATTTTTTAAAGATCATAGAAATTTTAATACACAAAAATTCGTTGAAAATTGTCGACGAATCTATCAACGACTCTGAATAATCTGCTCTTAACTTATTTTTCCATTTACCTCAAATTTTGATTTCCAAAAAAGAATTCGTAAATTTATATAAATTCGTCGCTACTGCAAATTCAACATCGAATTAAATTAAGAGAGTAAGAAATATACGAGAATTCATCTCCACCATGGATTCGCATAATTGTTCTCGGTCCAGTTATTGCCACTTTTACGCGTGCATTATTTTACGCGAAGTCCTCGACGGAGGGAAGAGGCGGAGGGTAAAACGAGATGGTGGGAGAATTCGTCGGCGCGACGAAGCCGCGGAAAAGAAAATACCGGTAGAAGGATAGAAAGCAATAAGAGGAGGCGAAGAGGCTGAAAAGGGAGACGGACAAGAAGGAGAGCAAGTCGTCGCGAAGAAGGACGGGAAGAAGGACACGGCGGAGGAGGTCGACACGTGATGCTGGATGCTGGATGAGGACAAGAGCCAAGTGGAATGCAAGAATGCATCCGGCGCACCTGCTTCGGGGCATCGGCTCAAACCGATCGTGAGACGACGGTCTGGACCATGATCATGTGAAGGTGAAGAATCTTCTACTAGCGTGTGGGTGACGCTTGCGTGCACGCGTTCGCTGATGGTAAAACGCTATGTTACGATCCGAAAAGGAACGGCGTGCCAAAAGACAACGGAGGCGACGGGAAACGCAACCCGTTGCCACGTATACGTGACTTCGCGAATAAATTATAAAAATCGATTCAGCGCTGATTTTCAAGAAAATTAATACAATTGTATTATGAACATAATTACATCAAAATAGTGCTATTGGAAAGGGCGTTGAATGACAGAATTATTTAAATATAATTTTCTTAAGATTTGCAAGAGGTAAAAATATTGAGAAAGTAATTAATGTCATATAATTTTGTTTTTGCATAAATTGTAGCTTTTCTAGAGATTCCAATGTGAATACTTAAATTAGAAATAATCCAAAAACTGAAGCTTCAAATTAATCAAATCATACTGAAATAAGTGAAAACAAATAGCCGGCCTTATTCTATAACTTTGATTAAAAGGTAAAAGGCACGAGATGTTCCAAATGCTTTTAAATATCCTGAAAAGTGGCGAATTGTTAGATAAAACCTTTCAATTAAAAACGGCAGAATTGATGCGCTACTTATTGCATAAATGTAAAACAGCTTTTAATCGAAGCTGCCATTAGACTGCGCAAGTCGCGTCTTTCCACGAAGAGATTTCCATTCTTGGACTACCGGTGTACTCGGCGCACATATTGAGCTCATTTATGCGCTTACCTTGCTCTCACTTGTACATTAAAGCTAACAAATAGATGTGCTCTCGTAGTCGGGGAAACAATTTCATCAAGCCGCGCGAAGATACTCGGAGCGACTTAATACAATATTCAGTTCATGTTTCCGATGTTCCACTTACTTCGAGCTTTAACAGTAAAAGCATTCGAAGCAATACTTTCTACGTCTCGCTTTAATGAAATTGTCTTGCATCGTGACCTGCGTTTCCAGATTTCGCTGAAGTATCTTGGTGGAGAACTGTTAGACTGCGGATTTTTAGGCGCGCTACAGATCTAGCAGGATTTAAACAAACGGTGATCGAAATTGATTTCTTTATTTAATACGTTCCCTGACAAACCAATATGTGTAATAATAATATGTGCAATACCCCCGGGTATTACTTGTAAGCCCGGGGGAACATGTGTTGAAATAAATATTATACATATTATTAATAACAATAGTATATACACTACTAAAGTATTAATATCAATATTAATATTTCACACATATTATCATTATACTATGTAATATTATAAATCTTCTATTCATTTTTCTTAAAAATATTGCACCTACTATCATATATAGTATGCTTTATCTTTTCACAAAATGAAACATGAGAGTGTTAATTGTTCTGAATTGATTAACTGAATTGATTTAATTACAAACGATTTGTGAAAATGGTATTCGAAAAATAAAACACCAGGTATGTGGCTACTGTGATGTATTACTATTATAATCTACGAGCTCGTGAATAATTACCGACATCATTAAAGAAATAACGATTTACGCATCGTTAACAACTTAATAAGTACACGTCTTATTAAATCAAAAGTACGCACATATTATAACAAAAACCACGTAACACATCGTTCATATTGCAACAAATTTTCATCCCATGTTACGAATATCTACGACACCCGAAAATATGCATCTGTGCGACAGATTCCTTAACTTCTCTCGACAAGTATACGTCTAACACTGCAACAAACAACCTAATCGATTTCATAGATTAAAAACAATGTAACAATACTCTCCCATTGCTTTTACTGCAGCTCGTAAAACGTAGAAACAAGAAATCCAAGCATCGAGAAGAAAAAGAGCTGGCAACTATAAACAATCTTCTTAGCCGGGTTATTTGCGCATCTAATAATAAACCGTATAATTTCAGACGCATTTAAAACAAGCTGTATAATTTAGTTCGAGCGGCTGTCACCTTTTTCCGTCTATAGAAATTGCACGGCAAAAAGAAAGAAAACGTCGCGGAGCGCCCGGCTACCTGAAACTTGATTTAAGTTCGCCCCGAAGAAGTTCTGAACGGCGTAAAAATGTTTCTTGATACGAGCATTAAACTTGCCCGTGCACTTTGGTACATAATTAAACGCGACGGCGGACTCGATATTAACGCTATACGTTTGCATTATGGTTAAACGACGTAGTTTCGTGCCCGTATCCGCTGATTATAACGGTCGCGCGCGAGTTTTCTACGGCGTTGCTGCTGCTCTTCCGCAAAGTCGATCCGCGCGAAAGATAGGAACCCCGCGCCGAGCTTTCGTAATAGTTTACACGCGCGCGTATAATTAGTAATTGGTTCCAGCCCCCGGGCACGAATTATCGATGTCACACAGATACAAATCTGCCGCTTCAATCTTATGATAGTTCCCCTCTCTTCGACCAACATATTCTTATTCGAGGATACGTGTCCTCGCATTGTCAGAGGCTTTAAACGTTTCACGGCGTCTCTGATGATACCTGTTCCACATAAATCAGGAAAAAAGAGAGACGAAGCTATTGCTGCCACGCTAAACTCCCGTGTTTCACGATTAGGCTATTAAGGATGCTAAGTAGGATCGATGCGAACAAATTGCAAAATTCGGCTTAGCGATTCGAAAACCGAGATTTATTCATTGAAATATGTGCAACGTATAAACCCGGACACGTTCTTTTAATCGTTTGACGGATAAAAGGATTCTCTGTTGAAATCGACGGGAATCTAAGTGGGTCGAACGACCGAAAAATCGTGCACGTATCGCGCCGCTCTCCGCAATCTTAAATAGCGGGGAATCTATCGTGGGAACGGGAGGAAGCAAAGGGCTTCGTGCTCTCTATCGTTCATTCAAATTGCATTAGAATTTCGCGTGGCTTGTATACGCAATCGTATCATCGATTCGTCCCATGCAAAGGGAACCATTGTTCCCGCTTTCTCTCGTACGAATTCAACAGTGGAAGCCCAGCAGAGAGAAAGGGCGAAGATTCGATTTCGAGCCGGTGACAATGGGCCGACGACGTCATTTTACGACGTGCCCAAAATTCGTTGCCGTCGGACTCGAATCATTAAAATAGGTACTCCAAAAAAGCATTGCGTGCTGTGGTGCAATGGCTCGAAAAATAGTTGCATACTGAATTTTCTATAATAAACTAGCAGAAGGTTAGACAATAAAAACCGATGAATGCTAAATGAATGGAGCTTCGTTGTATTGACGAGTTAACACGTTGACTGCTAACAAAGAGACGACTTCTGCCACCGTGACGCAACCGTTAAAGGCTTATTACTAACATTAGGATGTTAAAAGGATTTATTTATTATTATTTATTTAACAAGCAACTGTACGTTGTTCGTTTCTTCTGTTTTCCACGGATCCGGTATTTCGTAAAAATATACACCAAATATAAAACAAATCGTAAAACGATTCAGTTAACGCGAATTATAAAAATTGTCCAAGATTATGCTCTATCCAGTGATCATTTTCACGTAAAGTATAAGATAGTAAACGTCGAATATCTGTGCCACTGCAACGAACGTGTTAACGTGTCGGATATTTATTGAAAAAAAAATGAGCGAAGGTTAAGGGTTGACAAGAAGCTCTTGGAGGAAACTGTCCAATGCAACACTGGTCGCTGGAACGTTCGTTACAGCATGCTTCGCGATAAAATCGCGCCGTCGAAGTTCCTAGATCCAGCCGAAGGATTGCGTACAATCGAATCCCTAGAACCGTTGACACCACCGCGCGCAGAGAACTCGTCGGCGTGTTAAGAGAAGTCGAGAAGACGAGTTTTTGCGAGTCGGAGGCTAAGGGAAACGAACATTTCATGTGTTGTAATCTCTAATAGCTCTTCGACTTTCCTCTCTCTCTCTCTCTCTCTCTCTCTCTCTCTCTCTCACTCTCTCTCGCTCTCTCTTGTGCAAAAAGTAGTTGGCGCTAATCGGCGCCGGCAACCGTTAGGCGCAGGACCGAGCGAAGCGAGTGTGCGAGCGAACAAGCGAACGTGTAAGCGAGCAAGCGAGCGAACGCAAGGAGATCTGGCCGGATTCCAGGAGCGTCTGGCGGAGGCGCCGGTTTTATTGTTTCCCGATGGCTTTGCCCACGCGATTTGCGGCGCTTAATCGACGCGCCTCGGCCGATGCATTCGCCAGACACGCGTTGTCCGCGTCCAGACTCCGCAATTATGACAAACGTGTCAGAAATTTCAGTCGACGGAATTGTCGCTTAGTCGAGGACGGTTCTTGGCCTAGGGTTGACGCACCAGTTGTGGCCAGCGTACCGTTTCTGGCCATTTTCGTGATTGTTATTCATATTTTCGTGGTTGAAATTGGTTACGATTCCTAACAGTCAACTGAACTTCAAACTAATAAAAAATAATAGATATTGTTTCACGTGTAATGAATGGAAAAAGAACCATTTTTCTACGACACAAAATATATATAATACAATAATTATGTAAAATATAATAATATTACTAAGTGAACGTACAATTGTAAGTGTTGTTGAATTACCAGATTTTTTAAAGATTATAATGCATTTTAATCATCTATATCCATTCTTAATACTTGTAATAAATGTAATATGAAATTTGTAATATAAGTTTGAACGTTATATCATTTATACGATTTTGCATTGCAACGAAAACGAATACGTAACGGTGTAATATAATATGATGTATATTATTAAATTTCTCCATTGCCCGCCTCCGAGCTGCTAAATTTTCGAAAAGTAATGAAAGCCTAGCAACTCGTAATACAGTCATGCATCACGTTCAAGTTTCACGCTCACCCTGGGGCGAAGCCCCACGTTTTCTACAGTACGAACGCGATACCCTAAGAACAGTGCCTTTCGATTCTTAGGAGCTGATAAATTCGCTACCGGTCTACGCGACTCCGAATTATGCTCGCATATTGCAAAATATTGCATAGAAATGTTTTTGAAGGCTCAACGAAGTTAACCCTTGGACTAATCAACATTCTTGGATAAAGCTAACATTCGTTTCCTATGAAAGACTCGTCGATATTTCAATAATAGTCGACTAAAAAATGTGACACCAGTCACGTTTACCTCTACGCAACAAACAGAAATTGTTTATCGAAAAATATTTGCTTTAAATTGAGAACAAACCAACGATAACGGGGAATCCCGTCGAAATTTCCATTTCGCTCGATTGTTTGGAAAACCGAGTACAAATATTGTCGAAATAACACGGGCAGAAATTCGAAAAAAGGAACAATGAACCCAGCTATCGCCGCGCTCAATAAAACGTTTCAGCTTGGACTTTGGCGCCGATATCGGCGTCGATGTAATCAGTGGACCGACGCTTCTCGGTAAGCCATTGATATCTTATCGATAATCATTGGTAGCATCGTTAGCAGCCGAGAGATCGCGCGCGATATACGGTCCCGGTGACTTCGAAACGCGAAGACGAGAGGCTGGTTATCGTACGCGCGCGGCACTGCGATTCCCAGGCGATTAGCATTTTCATGTAGCTACCTGCAGAAGCGACGCGAAAACCGCGGCCGTGATTCATCGAACGAGTTCTGCTGGCCGGCAGACAACCGCCAGAAGGTTTTAATACTTGTCCCGATCAAAGCTATGGCGGCATTCGTCACGGTCCTTTTTCCGAAGGCCGCCGATAAATCTGTAGATCCATAGGCGTCCCGTAAATCCGAACACGTGTTACTATTTTCGATGGTAACGTTGTTAAAGAGGAAGTGCGCCGAACGGACACAACGGCCGTCTCGCCGTTTGTCTAATCGAGAGGAGTTATCGCATCAGGAAAACAGAGATGCAACCGTGTTGCCGTACCGAAACTCGCTGTTCTTTAAAACAAAACTTATTTAGTCGATTTACGTGCACCTTGTATTCATTCCATTTATTTATTCAATTTATTTACTCAATTTATCTATTCAATTTATTTATTCAATTTATCTATTCGATTTATCTATTCAATATATTTACTCAATTTTTTACTCAATTTATTTACTCAATTTATTTACTCACTTTATCTATTCAATCTATTTACTCACTTTATCTATTCAATTTATTTACTCAATTTATCTGTTCAATTTATCTATTCAATTTATTCATTCAATTTATCTATTAAATCTAAATTTCTATTAACAATAAATGTATATTGACCGGATCGCATTATCAAAAATTATTAACAGGCAGACTTTTGCAAAGTAAAAATTGTCGACATTAATCACAGAATTGATTTTTCTTACCGTACCTCTAGCATTAACGCAAGCGGAATTACCGCGATGTAATTGAAAGATACTCTTCAGATCCCCAATTCCGACAAGAGTTGAACCACTAAACTTGGATGTTGCCTCGTTAAAATTCAACGGAATATCTGCGCGTTCGGTGCAAGAAAACGTCAACCGTTCCCGCGGTTATGTCGTGCTGCTTAACCACTAATAGTAATTACAGATCCGATGTTATCATTACTAGAACACACCTGTTCGAACGAGGTTAACGACACTTATCCCGCCTGTATCTTCACCATAGAATCAAATATTGTTTCTACGGGTTCCGAAACGGAAGTGAAACGAGTGAAAGCAGCCGATGCTCGTTATCGAACGACGATCAATACCTAAACCAGTCATTTCCGTTGCGAAAAATAAAAAAAAAAATGGGAACGAGGATAAAGAACAATTGTATATTATCGATTCGCTCGTCCAATTATTTTTCTCGCGCGATACTTTCTCGAATAGAAACGTACTCGTTCCGAAACGCGCGGAAGACGAGACCGAAGCCGCCTGGAATATTTCATTTGAAAAATAAACCGAAATCGCGGCGCGAATTGCCGGATAAATCGAGAATTCTCGCGGACATTAACGGGGAATAAGCCGCGCACCGAGGATCGTGTTAATCGAACGCGGCAATCCGAAAATTTGCGATACAATAATGCGCTTTCAAGGGTCGCGGCCGAGCCGTTTTTTATGGCGTAGTATTAATTTCCCATTGTGCGAAAGATTGACGATTAAAACGGTAGCGGAATAAACACGGATTAAAACGTCTCGTCCCAACGTACACACGTACACACGCCCGTATAATTCGTATCTCTCTTCACACGGTTGCCGGTTCTTGTGTACACAAGATATCCAGCGGCACACTCGAGTTCCTTATCGACACTCAAAATCCCTACAGTTGGTGTTCGAGTGACTTGTAAAACAATAATTGCCACGTCGTTCGCGCGCGCGATCACGATTTTCCTCGAGATTCCTTTCGCCGAGCTTCCTCGAACCGCGCCGACGAGGAAAAAAAAAACACCTGCAATTTAATCGGATCCCGTTCACTCCGAAAATCCCTATCTCCTTCGTGTACGGAGAACCCAGCAGATAAAGCGTTCCGACGCGTTCATAGAAAAACAGATACACGTCGTCGAGGAGAACGCAATTCCTGGTTACGTAAGCGGTCTGTAATCAGCGAGAAACGTGAACGTAGAACAAATGGTAAATATCGAGAGTCTTCCGATTGATTTCGTTCCGTCCCGGTGCGAACGCGTAGATACCTTCCATTCACGTTCTACCGGCGATCGTTCCATCGCGAATTCTTTTTGGAAATGCTCGCAAAAGATACACGGGAACATCGCCTTTGGTTTTCTCTCGATCGAGACATCGAGCGCGGATATATGTCTTACACGAAAAACTCTGGAACACGCGTCCGCGACTCGATCAGCAATTTTCGATGTTTGTCGAACGCGTCGTATGGCGTTTGTCTCGCGTTGCTATCGGGACAAATAAAGCGTGCTGCTGCAATCGTGTTGTTAAGTATTTGTTAATTAGCTGGCGCGCGTATCGTAAGTGCAACCGATACGCCGAGCAAAAGTGATACGAGATCTAACGGCGGTCAAAATAAAAGCAAAAAGTTCGATCAGAAGCGATTATTTTGTTGAACGTTGGATGTCTTTGCAGGAATTTTTTCGAAAACTGAAAGCGATACTTTCGTTTTCAATCGCTTCTCGACGATTACATAAAATATCACGTTTTGTACCGCGATCGGTAGATTTGATAATACTTATGGGTTGTATGTGCAAAGTAATAGTCTATTGTGTAATGGCTGCCGTATAATATTTTCATGATGCCGCTTGTTGTCTACGTTACGATAGATATAATCTTTAGATCGTTCGATAGCACACACGTGTCGTTGCTGCGAGAGATAGGCACTTTCGATATTTTCTGTACTTCTTTTCTGAAAGTTTCCAAAGTTATCGATGTTTCTATTAAATATGCGTATATACATATTGCAGAAATAATATAGACTTGTCTCTCGATTTACGTGAATTTCTGTTCCACCTGGATTCGTTTCACGCAAATGTAAATCGAATAGAGTCTGTGAATATAAAAAAATATCGAGAATAAAATCTATTTATTTGACGTGGTTGAATAACAAAATGATTGTATCGAAAAACAAAATTATTCGACGTTGCTATCGCCACGCCAATTTAAAACAACTAACCTTTTCGTTTTAATCGATACAATCTCGTTATCCTCGTCACTTGAAGTAAATATCTGGTGTTAAGTGAAACATTGTCCTATATCGATGCTTTTCTTATGCAAGTACGCGTACGATGATTAGCATTTGATATCAAGCATAAAAAACGATTAAATACTGTTTTAAGTAATAGTCTGCAGGAAAGAAACTCGCGTAAAAAAGTGCCGCGTAAATTGAAGTATAGTAGTACACACTATTTCTATCGATTTCTAACGTTAGGTTCGTCATGCAATGTACTTCGTTTCCGTGATAATCCATAGGAACCAACATTGCACGTGAATCCTCTACAATGCTCCACTTTCATTTGCACTGCGTTTGCATGAACGAAAAATTTCGCATAAGTGCGTGGGTATTTTAAAAAACAGGTGAATCTATTATCTGTGCTAGCTCATTCACGTTTATTTCTATTAATTGGCCAGGACGTTTATTTCTATTAATTGACCAGGACGTTTATTTCTATTAATTGACCAGGACGTTTATTTCTATTAATTGACCATATTATCTATTTCCGGTAATTTCGTGAATCGATCGATGGCGTAGCCCTGGACGACTCCCATAAACGCCCTGAGCACACCGCGATTGCTGCGCAATGAGCTGCGTTCTACTTTTGTTCCAGCAAATTCGCTTACTGCAGTTAATAGCCACCATCACAACGAAAAGAATCCCGACTGCTTTTTAGAGTGCGCCCATTCGTGGAGCACTCGGGGCGATTAGCGTGTACCAGCACCGGCAAGAATAAGTAGAGCGAAACAGCTACCAAAGCTGGACAAGTCGCGCAAAGTGCGCCGTCTATTGTTAATCACTTCATTCAGAAGATCTGCTGTTTCGGTGGCGGCGAATTGTTCACTCCGGCGATTCTAGAGAAACGAATCGGTCGACGAACTTCATCGATCGGCGACTCTCGACAAGATAGAAAAATCGGTGCACGGATAAAATTACACGAAATTCGTACGGTTAAATTTACGCATACCAGTCTTTGCAGTGAAACGAAAGGCGATAGACACAGAGATGCCCAATTGAAACGACATTTTACAATTATTAAGTCAAATTGAATATTTGAGACTAGTTTACGTATTTTTGTCGCGAAGATTTTTTACATGCATTAAATTATAGCAAAATCTTATATTTTGATATCATCTAATGAATAATTAGAACAATTCGTTTTAACTTAATAGTTCCGCATTTATCAGGCTGCGTTCAATCACAGAGCTGTCAATAGAAAAACAAAATATCCGCAAACACGAAAGTTGAAAAATTGAATTCTCTCCACAAATCATTGTTTCCCGGATCGCCGCGCGGTGGGTCGAACAAACACGGGTCTCGGTCGCGACGCGAGCGAGCGTGCCATCAAAATTCAAAGCGCCGGGTTCTCTCAATAATTCAATATCCGGCGCGGAACGACAAATTGCGCGCACCGACGTACCGGCCGATAGAGAAAGGTATCCCCGAAACGCTGGTCCGGCCGACAATTCCAAGGTCGCGCGGAAAATTAGCGGCACCGGGTGGAATCGTTGTCTCTACAAGTCGCACCGCGGGCAAATAAGCAGCCGCCACCGCGGATCTCTCCGTCCTCGCATCGGCTACACTGCCTTCTCTTCGCCCGATACTCCTCTCTATCGTTCTTTAGCCTGCCATTCTTCGGCTCGTTGGTCCCACTCCCGTTCGGCCGCTGTCCTCCTCGCGCCGGGCCGCCGACCGATCCGTCGCGCTGCGTCTCGCGTATCTGCGGGTCGTTGATATCGCTTTGGCTCGTGTTTTCTCGGATAACGTTGTACACAGGCGGCCGACGTCGTCTGCCGCGATCAACCGCTCGCGTACGCCGCTGCGGCGACGGCAACGGCGGCTACGTGCTCGACGATAATAATTATTGACAGATGCGACTGACTAAAACGGCCGCGCCGCGACGATCCTTCTCTAGCTACTAACTTTCTGGCCGCTTCGGCTTCCGCGCTACCGAACGCGAACCGGCAAAGTATCAACGCCGTCGCGACGCGACGCCGTCCACATGAAACTTTAACGATCCCGTACCTTGCAAGCGCTTTCAGGACTCGACCGCACTGACCCACCGACGACCCAAAACTTTCGCGAGGAATTCGGGACGACTTCGAACTTTGCACGGCCCAATTCGGAAATAGTGCCGCGAATTTCTCGAGCACGTCACTCTCTCTCTCTCCGTTCTACCAGATTCGCGGAAACCAGGTGCCAAGCGATGTCGGCCGCTTGACAAGCATTAAAGTGGCATGTTAACCCTTTGAGGGTGAATGTTCACATGGTGCCAACGTCAGGACTACACGTCTTATCCCGGTAGTCGCAAGCACGTGATTTGTACGTGTATGTAAGGGGAAATATCGAGATCCGAATTTCTCTTACTATTTAAGTCTTTGATAGGAGCGACGAAGTACGAAAGGAACATTTTTGTTTCAAACGAAGACTGTTCTACTTCTTATCGGTGTCATTAGAAAGGTCAAGTATCTGACTATAACGTGGTATCGTTGACCTGATTCTACATTTGAAGATATCACCTTGAATATAGTTCTGAATTATGGAATACTGCTCGGCAATGCTACTGCGATATGCTAGAAACAGTCCAGCAGAAATTCCTGAGATACTTATCCTTCATACTAAATGTACCCTCTTCTCTCGCACAACTACGATACTATTCTTAGCCTACTAACCATCTCAACGCCCGAGCACGGAGAAAGCATTCCGGATTTAGTCTTTTCGCTGAACAACGTGAATGACATAATCGATTGTTAGCCCATGTTAGAACTTTTCGAACTAAAAGTACCAACCAAGTCACTGCGTGAATCGTTGTTTCATATTGATAAAAGCATAAGCTTGTTAGGCTATTCAACCCCCGGCGCACACGCGATGCACTTGTAACTCGGCGTCCCCGGTTTACAATTCTTTACCGTGTGCACGCCGGGGGCGCGCGCGCGTTCTTTTGTGCCGTGGGAGCATACACCCGGCTAATTGCATAATTTTCCCCGTAATGAGCCTTTTCTCCGCGAGAGTGTCCTGCGGTTCTAGATCACGTGTCTGACACGCTGACACCCGAGACACGGAGTAAATAGAAGATTACGGAGAGGAGTTTAGCACCTTTCTCGCATTGGCGCACCACGTGTTATGCAATCCGTGCAGGCGAGAGAGTTCCCGAGCCATTCTCCTCTCACAGCATCAAATCGAATTCCTCCCGCGCGCGCGCGCTCCTATATATACCGTGAAATCGGATTAGTCGCGAACAGCTCCACTAATAACCACTTTTATGTAAACCGAGCGGGCCGTGTAAATGGAACAACGCGACGGCGCTCAGAGGTTGCAATCGGATTCTTCGAAAAATAGCTGCGGAAAAGGAAGAGCTAAATTGACGCGCTAAAATTGATTAGCTGATAATGTTGTTCATGCTACTAATATAGAAGGTATCATCCCAGTTCCCGTAATTTGTATTTATTGGAAAAAATATTTATTTATTTTGAAAGATATTTATTTTCCAATATTGATGCAACGCCATTCAAAGTAAAATAATGAACCTAGTCACTGTGATAAACCAATTTTTGTAATTTGTTAATCGTAGTTTGTATTTTCAGAAGCCAATTACGTGAACGCAGCTTTCAAAGCTTTCACAGACTGCTATCATAGAGTATTCAGGGACTTCGTCCGCAGACCGTATTCTTTTGACAAAATTACCCTATTATCTTGTTAACATTGTTAACAGTGTGGTTGAACTTGCTAAAAAGTCGGCGCATCAAAAGCAAAGAGAATCCGCGAATAAATGAGGAGCATTACCTCGTTACTATAACTTTTCCTTTGCTACGGAAGATCAGTATAAGGAAAAATTAGTCCCGTCCTTCAAGAACGTGACACTGGATTTACCACCCACGTTACGTTAGCCAAGCATAAAGAATTTTTCAAAGTAATTCGAGACAGGAGCATAATAACCCGTCTTACTATGTACAAGCAATGTTTTTGTCCCTGACATTATCTCCGGCGCATGTAACCGCGAGTACACCTAATCTTGATGTTCCCAGAATTCTATACGCTTCACTACTTAATAGAATACTATTTTATAACAATTCACTAATGTCAAAATATAATTACATAGCGACAAAATGTAATTTGTACATCGGAAAATTAGTCATCATTGTCGAATAGAGAAGATCATCGTTAACCAAATTGCAACTTCTCTCGAAGTTCAAGAAACGAAGACCGATAAGATCGCGTACGCGGTGGAAAGTTGTAGAAACGCAAATATATTTTCACATTTCATTTAACGTCATCCAATTAGTTCACATCCACAATGTATTTATCCAAAGAGCGGCTGCTAGACAATATTGATAAGATTCGTGAAAGAATCGCATTTTTCGGTGCGCGAACCATGACCCGTCGAACAGTGATAATTAATTGTCGGGAGAATGAACGAACGACCGAACGAGACGCCAAAGATAACAGTAGCTCCGTTTGTTTTCCACGATGATAAAAACCGCCGTTTATATGTCGGCGACTCGCGGAAATATGGAATTGGCTTTCATCTCTGACCACCAAGCGCTCTACCACGGACGGTTGCCCGCGATTTTTGTCGTTAATCGTGCTTGGGTCAAGGGAGCCTCGTGATTTTACGCTCGTCTGGACGTGTAATGCTATTGTTACTTGGTAGACACTTGTTGATATCCGCGCGTCGGGAAATCGACCACACCACACCGCACACTAATTTAACTTTGAAGCAATTCATGCGAAGCTCGCAACTTTTCATGTTGCAATGCGAAATTTTTTACTATTAAATGGAAATGTCAATCGGACGAAATTCAATGAAATCCACTGTTGAAGAAGCATTGTTGCTAATGAGTTGCGAATTTTAAATTGACATTTCGTCTGTGAACGATCGTTAAATTTATCATACGTGTATGGGGTGTGCGCGTTGCGCAAGGATAAACCATAAATTATGGAAATAAATTGTTGCTGAAATCATACCTTTCAGCTCATTAAATAAATCCGTGTAAATCTGTCATTAATGATAAATGTAACTTAGCTTGGAACGTACATGAAATTGTGCACGTTTGTTCAAAAATATGTTAAAAGAAATAATGGCGACTATAATAATTGTAATTGCAGCGTATCGCGTTGATATTGTTTCCTTCGGGCGCAGATACTGTAATTAAAACTTTCACTTTGACCGCGTCTTTTGAGAAAACGAACTGCTGAAGAACATCTAAAATGGATGGTCCTTGTGATGGAGCTGCAGACCATTAGATTTCTTTTTCCGGGAAAGTTCAACGAAGACGCAGTAAATTATCGAGATATTACGAAACTCGCAAAACCGAAAAAAGCATACGATGCAATAATTCTTAATTGCATTACGAAGATAAACGTATTTCATCGATATTATTCATACAAAATGTTTAGAAAACCGAGACAAATTTTTTATATTTTAACATTGAATAATTTAAATGTCGCTTATAAATAGTACCAATAGAATTACTATCAACATGATGTATTATTCATTTCTGTCTAGCAATTTATTTCCCTCGCTAATATCTCTCTAGATTAATAAATTTATTTGTGGAATTTAATAAAGTACTCGTGATGTTGAATGAAATGCATAAACGCGAGTGAACATCAATTAATTATAGAGCATCTTCCTTTGGCATTCTACGCATGCATATTGCTCCTAAGCAGAGCTTTGATGGAAATGGTATTTCATTAGTACCGTTTTAGTATTATCAGGGCGCAGAGGGCTTGACGTGATTCGAGTTTTGCTGTATAAAGAGCTCCCAATGATCTCATGCGATCAAAATGAAAGCTCTTAATACATAAATGGAAATTCCAAATGAAAGAAACTACCGTACTGTTGATAATGCTTTCTCTGTGTCATACCCGACACAATTATTTATAAGTAATGCAAAGTAATTTTCACTTTCGTAGATTCGATCACTTGTATAGTATCTTGCATGAGCATTCGCAATGCAATACGTATACACTAAATACTACAGGAAAACTCGGTGCGTATACATTGAAAGAATAATTTCAATCAAACAATCACAAAGCTGTGCAATTTTAGAAAGAATGTGGAATACTATGCTGCTCCGAAATCATGTTTATTGTGCTAGATACGAAGTACCAAAGGAAAATGCCCTTGGCTGTGGTACGGCGAATAGTTTTTATCAATAAAATCAATACTGCAAAGTTACCAGCCGATAGAACGATGCAATCGAGTTAAATTCCAAACATAAATTACATAAACCATGCGAAAAACAGACAAATTGGAATTGCAATTTTCTCAAAGACATGTACACGCGTGAAACGTTTGGTAATAGTGAAACGTTTATGAGCAACGATTTAAAAAGTGATCAACCATCAAGGGTAAGCGTTCGTTGCAGTATTTCAATTTTATCTCTAGAAACTGTTTATTACTGCATTCGAAGTAAAATTCTAGACAGCTTGTTGCACCCCGGCGTGCATACGTTCTATTCTCGGCAATAATTTTGCAGTAAAAATAAAGAAGAAAATAGCTCCGACGTAAGAATTCGCGGAGGACCCGGGGCGCGCCTGCGCGGTCGCGACTCGCCGAACAACAGCAGCGTGAATGAATAGGAACGTTACTCACCTCTGATGTAAAAACGTCACCGGCCACCCGGTCTATTCCTCGTACGGGGATCTGCTTATGTGTCTTTTCACCTCCTCTACGACGTTTTCGAAGTCGCGTGGCCAGTTCACGTCTCTATGTAAACAAAACCACCGCGAGACGGAGGGGGGGGGCGGGGGCGGGAAGGGGCTGGGAGGAGGAGAGAGAGAGAGAGAAACGTTCAGATCGTCCGGCGAGTTTCCACGAATGTTTCTCTCATCCTCCCGTGACGTGAACGACGGTGGAGCACATCACTTTGCGCAGCAGTCCTCTTTCGGTGTCGTGCGGTCGCCACTGACGCGCGAACGGAACAGAAAAAAATATATAGTCGTTCGGGAAGAGCGGCGACAGTTGAAACGCGGCAAGAGAAGTGGCTGGATCGAAACAGAGAGGAAGATACTAACGCGGCAGAGGGCCAGAAAGAGACGGGGCGTGATGGAGGGAGTCCGACAGAGAGAAACCAAGTGGAAACGAACAGAAAAACGAGACACGAGAAAAGTGGCCAGATAACGAGCACGAGTTTCCTGCACTGGAAGAGTGTACGTGATACGGGAGTCTCACGCGTCGATCACCACAGACACATACACGCACACGGACACGCAACGCACGCACGCACGCACGCACGCGAGCACGCGCGCGCGTACATAAACGAACATCAGATACACGGGAAATACCGTCGATCCGGCCGACGATTTCGCCACCTAGCCGGCTCGTTGATGTCCCATCATTCGCACAGCAAATCCACCTTTCCCCGCGGCTTTTTCGAACGTTCCCCCGGACCGCATGCGCGAGCAATGCGATCCGACCGGCGCAGGTTTCCCGAACGATGTCGGCGGAAACCTTTTCGCCGAAGGTAAAACGGATCTGTTCTTTCTTTCGTTCGGTTTTTTTATTTCCCGTTTCTTTCTGCCTCTTTGGATGCGTGACTGCGTGCGTGGCGCGCGCGTGTGCGGCTCGAAGTCTCGCGACGAGGGAGATCGTCCTCTTCCTCCGTTGTGTGTTCCTGCTCAGGATCCGATCGAGCAGCCACTGACCCCATGAGACGACGTCGGACCGGAGAAGAGAAAGAGAAAGAGAAGGAACGTGTCTCGTTCGAAGGGAGAGAGAAAATGACCGGAGGGAGACGTACAAAAGGCGAACGAAGAAAAACGGAGGGGGGTTGGTGGGAAGGGGAAACGAAAGAGAAAAGGAATCGGTGAAAGAGACGGAAGGAAAATGGATAGAGAGCGAAAGAGCCGAGATTGGAAAAGAAAGAGAGCCTCTCCTCGGACGAGAGCGGACCGCGGGCTCGCGTATAACACCACGACTCACACAGTTGGCCAGTCCCCTCTCTCTCTCTCTCTCTCTCTCTTCTCTCTCTTTCTTCCTGTCTTTCTTTCTCCTCTTTCGTGTGGATCTTCTGCCGCGTTGTTTCTCTCCTTCGAAATTGAATCACGCGGACACACGGTCAAAGTTTGTCCGAGGAACGCGAACGGAGTTTCGAACTGATTTCCGCGCGTGCACTGATACGCTTTATGTGATCAAAACACTGTTACAATGTCACCTCGTCGATATTTCAGCATATCGTCCCGGCGAGACACTGGTTCGCGCGCACAAACAAACCGTGACAGTACGTCGCGCGCTTGTTTAGAATATACTGAATACATTTTGACCCGAGCGCTCCGTTCAGGCTCGGCCAGCGCTGGCGCTTCGCGCATTCGGCCGTGATCGGCCCCGGTCGGCGCCGCTCGGACGCGCTCGCGCTCTATGCACCAGCCAACCACGATGCCCGGCCGACCGCGAAAGAAACTCGCGCCCTCGCTCGATTGCAAATTATGTACCTTGTCAGGGACGATGCACTGCGATCGTGTTTACTGAAATCATACCATTTTCCGTCCAACCGTTCGCGAAACTCTGCGAATCGACGGTCCGCGAAAATCTGCTCGTCCCTCGGTGGCTGATGCTCATTGACTCATCCCCCATTTTCTCGTTATCGTCGTTCGAATTAACCCTGGGGAACCAAATCTGCTGCATTGCAACAGTGGTCTAACTGCGAACCATATTTGGCCAAAATTAAAGATACTGTCGACTTTTTCTTGAATAAAACTATTATTATTATACAGTAGATAACAATAAAATAACAGAACGAAAGACCATAAATGTAAATATTTATGCAACCATGAAAATATAAAAATATAATAATTAGAAAATTCAACGCATTTGTATTGCTAGCACAATCCTCACATTTGCCCACAATTTCCAAAGCGGAATCAGACATTTCAATTTGCATAAATGAAATACCAAAAATTCAATTAAAATAGGAGCCAATTACAAACAATTTTCATTCTCCTCGTCGAGGAAAATTCTCCAAATACCGAGGGACGACGCGCGTTCGTAATTTCGTTCGATAATTCTGATAAAACCTAATTACGTGCGATAGAAATAAAACGAAACCAAATTGAACGTTTCTATCGTGAACGTTACCTGCAAAATCCGTGGATCTCTTTAATAATTAGAATTCAATAGTTTCGCATGGAATCATAGTCACGACTCTCTAGAGCAGAATTATGGAAATGCCAGCTACACTTGAACGAACTATGCAACCGATCGAACGGCTGGAAGACAGGTCTTTATCGGTTTCTTTGTCCAATCTGCGGGAACGGTTCGCGGCGATTTCATTACCCAGGCAAGATTGAAAAGCCCTTGTGGCACTGTGGAAACAATGCATCACAGGCAGGTGCCGGGCGTGGAAGCGCGGAATGGAAGGGAATCGGAAACAACGGTGAAGAATGCCAGTGTCCTTTGCATGAATGTTGTCGTCGAAATGCTGCAAGCTTGTCGAATCTTTTTAAGTCGCGTGCCACTTTACCAATACATTCTCGCGTTACACCAATCGAAACTCGTACCAAGTTGTAAAACGAGTTCTCGTACAACCGTAATAAGAACACTAAACTACCCGAACAATTATTTACATTAAACTTACCGTACCGATCAGAGTCAGATTTTTCATTTAAAAACTATTGAAACTATAAAGATTCTTTCACAAGAAATGATAGAATTTTCTTAATTAAAATATATTATATCGCAATAAAAATGGCGAGAGTCTGCAACATTGTTACCTCACTAATATCTCAAGTATCTGACATGGAAGATTTCAAGTTTCGTTCTTTTAACACATCCAAAGCTTGCGAATCAAATTAAGGGCTGATTTAACAAATATGCATACTGCACAATCAATTAGCGGGATTCGAATTCCACAATATCATGAAACATCCAACAGCGCATTGCTGCTGTTCTATATATAATCGCTGTCATTAGACGGCTAGGCTTGCTCTCGGTACTGAAAAAAAAAAATCCTGTCAAGAATTCTAATAACGTCGCGTACAAACGTACGAGTCCTCTCCCGCCTCCGGCTACACGACATCACCCGGCGAGCAATCCAGCAGCAGTATCGAAGAGCATTGTGGAATATATACTTTCGCATGTATACATTATGCAAATCGATTCCATCGATTGGCCGATGGACCCTACGCTCGCGTACACACAGTCGTCTCGCGCGGTTTCTGCTCTAGCCGGTGCTCTCCGCGATACAACTATCCGGGGACTTCCATTTACCAGGCAATTTCAAGAAAATGGCATCGTTTTAAAGCGGAGGTGAGAAACGTCGAAATAGTTGCTCTAAAATTATATCGTGATTATCTCCGCGCTACGATTGCTCCCATTCAACTGGCCAACTAAGCGTGGCGTCGCGTCGTTTCGAAAAGATTCCTTTCATTTTTTTTTTTCTTCATACACGAAACAGGTTCCAGCCGCGGAATCATTTTAATGTGTGTAATTACATTGAATGCCCCGTCGTTTTACATTTTTTTTATTTCCTGGTCCACGTATGCCGCAAGTCCTTCTACGTCTGCCGAGAGTTTTCTATAGTGTTTGTAATTAGTTCCTCAATGTATACGTTATCGCACAGTTTAGATGTTTTTCCTCGTTCCGTCGTTTCCAAAGAAAACGCTTCGATGTATACCTGTTGTTGATTACTCGCTTTGCTTTACATCGAGAAATCATTTTTAATTCATCGCGGTACGCGCTACGGTGGGTACAGGTTCTGCGAATATTTTCAAATTTACTGTACCCCCATACCGTCGCCATACAATCGCGGCACACCGGTTATGACGTTGGAGTCTATAAAGTATGTTATAACTTCACCGCAACTTGACTTTTACTATCCGGGTAACGTCGCGCGAGCTCGCGTATCAAACGTGCCAGTGTCCCGGGGTAGATTTCAGTGGGGAGCGGTTAAGATACGGCGGGAAGATTTGTATATTTCTAGATTAGGGGACGCGTTAGGCTTTCAATTATTCTGAAACGTTCCTTAGCGCGCGGTCCCGGTCCACCCGACCGGGATGCTCTCTATTCTCGAGGTGAAATAAAAGGCACGAAGATAATCGTACCCGTCGAGGTATCTGGGCACAGTCAGCCCGCAATAATCCCGATAACGACTCTTTCCGAATCGACTCGGTTCTGGTATCGTCGCGTACTTATTTGCGAGCCACGTGGTAAACCAGGCGATACCTTCTTCTAGTTTACAGACAATTAACGATCGCTGTAATTATCTTAAAAGGTTTCTTCGTGGGAGTAATCGAAGGACCGATTATCGTGCGCCGGCCACGGCAACGTTGCTCTTCTCAATAGTATGGCGCAATTAAAGTAAATGGGCGTAGAATAGAGTAAATAGACGGGAAACGCGTGTAAAACGTGCAAGAATAGCCGAGCGGATCATTCGTATTTCGGCGATGATTAAAAACGTTCTACCGGGTGGTCGGTTAGTTGCGTCAATTCGGAATTTCTGTTGACTGATAAATGGAAAGGCAAACAACAGCAGAAGAATTACGCTGCTTGGATTCGCAGCTGCGGATCCATGTTAAACAAACGGTTAATCGACAAATCATCGTGTAGCAGCGTGCTATGTATTCCATTTGCTGTATTCGTTATTTGTAAAGGAAGAACGGATCGATTGAATAATGATTAAATTAATACATTGCTCGACGGATGTCGCAATCGCCGTACGATACGTTTAATCGTTCGATTTCTTCAAAAATTCGCTGTATCATTGGAGAAATTGATTTCCTACGAAGCTGTCTTTTATCAAACGATTTTACCAAACGAGAGACGTCGCGGAGTCGATCATTAAAGATGGCGTCGCGCTCCGTGCTGCGCGAAAAGAAACATCGATGGCACAGTTTCCTTCCTTGCCTCCGTTACCCGCGCGAAATCATTTTCCGTCATCAGGGAAAATAGTTGAAAGCCGACCATGAGATTGATCTTACGAAACCTGAGCAATCATTATTGCCGTAAACACCGCGCAAGAAATTACACAGCCGGATCACTGATTCTTAACGTGTATTTCATTTTATCCGCGAAATGATAAAAAGTAAACGATCAAAGACGGTTTAACGCTTGCTCAAGAGTAGAGTATTGTGATAATGAGGGTTCATTCCCGCGGGCAAGACAACTGTATGCAATTATCTGGTGGTAATGCGCGGTTGTCGTTAGTAAGATTAGTCGTTTTCTTTCGAGACATTCCCTTCAGCTCGTCATCAAACAGCGAAATTATGTAACTCTACACTATGCTTTGCAAAACATGACATTATAAAAGATTTCAGAACTCGAATTTGTTCTTTGAACTAATGTAACCCTTTAAACCATATTTTGCTTTCGTCTTGAACACACCAATTAATCTGGCTGACATGAATTATTTCAATTCGTTTCACTCCAAAAAAATCACTTTTTAAATAGCGCCTAAATCATGATTCACATCATCACATTGCGAACGGAATTATAAAAATATTTTGAAAAAGTGGTTTATTGAAAGACATATAAAATAATCACAGACAATGTCCGTATTCTAATATTGTAAGGAACGTTTCGTTTGTATGTCATCCAATATCGTTCTAAGTTCTTCGTCCTCTAAACGTCCTTCCAAGCTGGGAATCAAAGCTTTTGCTTCTTCCGGCGTTTCCGGACAGAGATTTGCGAGCGACGCGAGTTCGAATTTGTGTAGTTTCTTCTGCATTAGCAAACTAAAAGAAAAAGTATTTGCAATAAATTATAAAATTCTAATCCATCAAGGAAGCCGAGTCGTAATTAACGAAGTGTGTTGCGCGTGTAAAATATGCTTACTTTCGAACGGCCGCAATAGTCTCCTTGTTCTTGAACCGCCTAAATCGATTTGTGTATGTTAAACTCTTCATGAAAACTTCGGAGAATTCCTGTTCTTCTTCGGCCGACTCGTTTTGAGCTTTTCTATGCTCCAATAACATCGAGACTTCCGAGATCAATAGTGTCTCTGCGTTTTCAAATTCTAAACACAAAAAATAGATTTGCACGTGGTATTTCCTTATCTAAGCATTGATACATCATCATGGCCGGATTATTGTTTAAATTAATAATCACCAGAAACAAATTTTGTATATATTTTATTTATGCGAGGTTTTATAAAATACACTTTATTATGTAGATAATTAAAAATCGTATAAAATGTAAATAACGAATTGTAGATATACTTATATGCAATTAATACATGGATAGTTATATTAATATTTTTTACATAATTTGTACAATATTACGTGCGACATATACAGTTTATTCTCCCCTGGAAGAAATAATCAAATAGTATGAAAAACTTTTAACAATTTACGGATATTAAAGATTTACTTTATGGTCCTTATCGTAAAATGTTCAGTCCTTCGAAAAAAAATTGACAGATCACTTAAAAACACAAATTGATAATCAAATTCCTAAAAGCGTTACCTTGTACTCAAATGACTATTTATACGCAATTTTATTAATGCCTGTACTATCTCGAGACATCTTAGGTAGAAATCTTAACGTTTAATATCACAATACTATCAGTACACACATAATAAAAAAAATTTATGAAACTCGAATATATTTGCTAAATTAATGAAATATATGTCATTGACTTGGTTTATTTATATATCCTTGCTCTGTAAGAAAATCATAGATTTTACGTGTTTTATTTACATCGATTTTAAGTAAAACTCTAGCTTGCGCTAATCTAAGGTAACCATTCTTTTTATTTTCTCCTATCAGTAGTTGCTTAAAATCAAGGTAGTTAGCAGGAACTATACGTGTCACTGAACAAAGCTCTTTCTCGACCGGGGTAAGCTTTTCGTATCCAGGAAGACCTTTTATTGCTAAAGGTGGTGCCGTTTTTCGCTGTGAAATTGTACTAGCTACCGAACTATTTGTATTAACATTACAGCCAGGCAATATGGACTTCCAACTGTATTCAGAATTATTTAGATATTGCTTTCTTTCTCTCTCATTTTCCTGCCTGAGTTTACCTAGCTTTTGGAACAGTACAACGCTATGAAAATGTGTAAGGCCATTATTGCGGAACTCGAAAAGTTTATTTAAATAGTTTTTAAGTTCTCCAACACGATGCAACCCTTCCATGAAGAAGTCAAACTCTAATCCTCCCATCAATTGCATGAATATTAATAACCTCTCTGCGAGTGTCCTAGTTATTGTACATTCGTATCTTTGTATCCAAGAAATAGTTCTTCTAAAGGCAATCAAACCATGATCTCGTATGATTTTTCTTCTCCTCATACGTTCTTTTAATCGGTTATTATATGCTTGCACCATAGCTATTTGCATAGCTTTTCCTAACTCATAATTATCACTTAATTCGAATTCATCATAATTCAGATCAGAAATTAATAATTCTGCGTGGTTGTCAAAATTGACTTCGAAATCCGACCTTGCAGGATTATATCCTGCTAAAAGTTTACAATTAAGTGTATTAGGCGCAAACCTTGGTGGTTCTTCTAGGTCTTGTAATTTATGTAGATAAGGCATTGGCTCATGACCGAACAAACTTGCTTTCGTCTCTTTAAATCTTGGCAAACCAGGTATACTTTGATTATCAATATAATGTTGAAGATAGTGGCTTTTACATTCTTCAGCCGATTTCCCTTGCATTCTTTTCGAGATGTCTCCCCAATTCCCAAAACCACATTCTTGCAACACATCGAGAAACTCTAATTCCTGCTTAGCAGTCCAACCACTTCCATGGATCAGAGGGAACTCATTCTTTATAATAATATAGTCGTGATCATTTCTATGACCGTCGACTTCAGATCCATTCGAGAAACAAGAAGGGCATAAATCCGTATTCCTACACACGGCACAACGAATGTAAGGCTCCATCAAAGCAGATTTGCATACGCGGCATGTTGGGTCTGAAGTAATGATTTCATCCTTCACGACTGACACGTCGAGTTCTACGTCATTCTCGATATTTTCTGTTCTACTCGATGAGCAGTCTGAAAGAGAAGATCGTTACTTAAGGCCATGTCGCATAAACAATTAAACAATCGAGTTCGTAGTGTTACGTTTATTGTTTAACGAAATCCCATGTCAAAACAATGTTGACAAATGTACGCAAGTACAGGTTAGCTTCAAAGAACATACTTCTATTTTCATCAATAAAACATACCTTTCGGAAATTGCAGATCTGCCGCATCTTCCTCTGTCATGTCCGTTAAATTTGGATTGGCCATGGTACCTTGCGTATTTTTGACGAAAGTAACTTAAGAACACAACTGATTCTGAAATGTTTACTACCAACAACTCTCGGGCATGCTTACGACGTGGATTGAATGATTTTTACAGACGTCTCGTGTTACGTTATTTTCTGTGGTCAGTTCTGTGTTACCGACACCAGAAAGAATACACACACATGTAAACACCAATTACCGACCTACCATTTCCGATCAACGTTATCGATAGTTCACGAAAAATAGGCATGTTAGTAAGAAGAGAATATCCTCTATATTTCATTTGTACTGTGTCTACTACTGTCAACGTATAGGCATGGAAGAATCTTCAACACGTCCGAGAAATAATTGAAACAATTCTAAAGTTCTATTAAGTATTTCTATTTAAATATTTCTATTAAGTGTCGTTATGTATCAGGAAGTTTTTGTGCACGAGAATAGATCTCACAAATGTGATTCGACGATTCCAATGGATTGCCAATGAAAATCCAATGACACCGGTCTATCTTACTTTTGGTACGTAATTCCCCCACTCCTACCTTTCCGAAAGAAAGTCGTACGTAAAGCGGTCAGGATGCTGAGATCCTTGTCGCCGCTGTACTTTGTGTACCATTGTACGACACAGTTTTATGAAATTGTATACTTATAAACACATAAATGTGGAAAATGGATGATATAATGCTCATATAGATACATTACTTGATGTCGAAATAAAAAAAACTTTTAAATGCTTGAAAAAAAGCTAAGAAAATATTTGGTAATTTAGATTTAACAGATTGAACGATATTTAAAATGCCTAACATACCAGGATTTAAAACCGCAAGCGGCAAGAATATGAATATTACTGAACAAGCTTTATTAAGGGCAAAAACATTATTTTCTGATGAAAACTTCGAAGATTGTGACAGTGACCATTTAACAATGAAATCATTACACGAACATGTAGATTCAACAGCAGTTAAAATGCCTAAAAAACAAGTGTGTCAAGCCGCATATAGTAAGAACATGAATAGTACAAAGGAGGCATTATCGAAAGCATCAAAAGCAGTATGTTCTGATGGAATTAAGCAAAATTATGATAATGACCCTTTATTAATGAAATCATTAGAGAAACAGCCTGCTTCAACAGCATTTAAAAGACCCCGAATGCAAGCGTTTCAGACTGCAAGTGGTAAGGACTTGCACATTAAAGAGGAAGCCTTATTGAAAGCAAAAGCATTATTCTCAGATGAAGACATGCAAATTTGTGATAGTGATCTAACATTAATAAAATCACTAGAGGAACAGGAAAATCCAACAGTATTTGCAGTGCCTAAAAATCAAGGCTTTCAAACTGCAAGTGGTAAGAAAATGAATATTACACAAGAAGCCTTATTAAAAGCAAAGGCATTATTTTCTGATGAAGACATGCAAATCTGTGATAGTGATCAATCATTAATGAAATCACTACAGAAAATGGAAAATTCAACTGTATTTGCAGTGCCTAAAAATCAAGGCTTCCAAACTGCAAGTGGTAAGAAAATGAATATTACACAGGAAGCCTTATTAAAAGCCAAGGCATTATTTTCTGATGAAGACATGCAAATCTGTGATAGTGATTCATCGATAATGAAATCATTAGAGAAACAGGAGAATCCAACAGTATTTAAAATGCCTAAAATGCAAGGATTTCAAACTGCTAATGGTAAAAACATGAACATTACAGAGGGAGCTTTATTAAAAGCAAAAGCATTATTTTCTGAAGAAGACATGCAAATATGTGATAGTGATCTGTTATTAATAAAATCACTAGAGGAACAGGAAAATCCAACAGTATTTGCATTTCCTAATAATCAAGGCTTTCGAACTGCAAGTGGCAAGAAAATGAACATTACAGAGGAAGCCTTATTAAAAGCAAAAGCATTATTCTCAGATGAAGATATGCAAATATGTGCTAGTGATCAATCATTAATGAAATCAGTACAGAAACAGGAAGATCCAGTCGTGTTTGCAGTACCTAATAATCAAGGTTTTCGAACTGCAAGTGGCAAGAAAATGAATATTACAGAAGAAGCCTTAACAAAAGCAAAGGCATTATTTTCTGATGAAGATATGCAAATATGTGATACTGATCAATCATTAATGAAATCACTACAGAAACAGAAAGATCCAACAGTATTTGCAGTGCCTAAAAATCATGGCTTCCAAACTGCAAGTGGCAAAAAGATGAACATTACAGAGGAAGCCTTATTAAAAGCAAAAGCATTATTCTCAGATGAAGATATGCAAATATGTGATACTGATCAATCATTAATGAAATCACTACAGAAACAGAAAGATCCAACAGTATTTGCAGTGCCTAAAAATCAAGGCTTCCAAACTGCAAGTGGTAAGAAGATGAACATTACAGAGGAAGCCTTATTAAAAGCAAAAGCATTATTCTCAGATGAAGATATGCAAATTTGTGATAGTGATCAATCATTAATAAAATCACTAGAGAAACATGAAAATCCAACAGTATTTGCAGTGCCTAAAAATCAAGGATTTCAAACTGCTAGTGGTAAAAACATGAACATTACAGAGGAAGCTTTATTGAAAGCAAAAGCATTATTTTCTGATGAAACCTTTGAGAGCTATAACAATAATTCGCCATTAATGGAATCAGTACAAAAACATGAAAATTCGACAGTATGTGAAGTCTCTAAAAAAACAGGGTTTCAGACTGCAACTGGTAACAATGTAAATATTTCAGAGAAAGCTTTACTGGAGGCAAAATCATTAATTAAACCACTGCAGAAACAAACAAATTCTGTTAAATTGGATATATCTAAAATAGAAGGGTTTAAAGCAAAAGCATTATTTTCTGATGAGAGAATGCAAAGTTGTGATAGTAATTCATCATTAATAAAACCACTTCAGAAACGCAAGGTTAAGGATTTAGATGATACAGCTGTAAGAAGGGAAAGAATGTCCAATCAATTCAAAAAGCTACGATTCAGCAATGAATTTGATGTACAAAAGACTGATGGCCAGTATTCTAAGATTAGCGATGAGAAGGAGAATCAACAAATGCCTTCAGTGTCTGCAGTCATTTTGACCTCCAACAAAACTGCAGACACTAATAAGTTAATGGATACAAATAAGAAAGATAATGACATAGATAATAATTCTTCAATATCTAATGAAATTGTGGAAAGTGCGGCCGCGCTTTTAGAGGATGAAAACAGTTCGGAAACTTTTAATCAATATATGTCACCTGTAGAAACTATCGAGAATAGTAACATTACAAATGTGCCATTAAGTCCTGTAATTGGTGGACAATTTGTTCCTAAGAAAAGAAAAACTAGACGCACACGACGAAAAAATGAAAATAATGTGAAGTCCAAAGACAGCAAAACCAAATGTAGGGATAATATAAATAAATTAAATAATGAATGCGAAATTTCAGATCATACTGTAAAAACGGAAAAACCATTATTAATAGCTCGTCAAGAATTAGTAAATAATGATAATAAATGCGAGTCGTTTATTGTCAATGATTTTGGCGACAGTCAATTAATGTTAGATTTTATAAACGAATCTGCTACTATATTAGAAAAACGTTTACAATCCTCTCTAAAACAGGTAGATAATATAAATCACTTTCCAAAGTCCTCAATTTTTTATGAATTTATCCTTTACATTCACTATTGTTGTACCCGCAGGAAGAACAAATTAAATTAAAAGAAAAAAGCAAATTAAAACCGACACCTGGTAAATTATATATTTATAGAAAAAGTAATCATGGAAATCGCATAACTTGGAGAGAGATTAGTAAAGGAGCTGCACCTACTTTGTGTAGTTATGCAGAGGTAATGATTAAACTAGTTACTCGTATAAATTAAATTGGTCGATGATATTGTAATTAGAAACTGATTTTTACTAGCTTATTCAACGAAAATTGCCGCCTGAAATTTTGGATGTAACACCTGACAATGCTGTAGCATATAAATTTCGATGTTCGGATTTCTATGGGTGAGCAAGGTTGCTAGCAATATTCTTGTATAATACAAATATATTTATACTAAATATTTATAATATATTTAGGCAAAGCATTGTACAAAATAATATTGAGGGTATACAATTGGAAGATGGAGCATGTTTGGTTCTAGATGAAAACGATTATGTGGGAATAGTGGAGATTAAAAGATCTTTTCTAGCATCTCCAGGTGTAGATCCCAACTTGCTTCCTGATGGATGGGTGGAAAATCATTATAAATGGATTGTCTGGAAATATGCATCAATGGATAGGATAAAGTTTCCTACCACTGTTTTACCAAGGTGACTGTGATTATATTAATTAAGTAAAATTAAAACTAAAATTTGTAAAGTTTGTATTACTTATAAAAAAGAATTCATTCTTAGAGCGTTGACTCCGGCAAGAGTGATGGTGGATTTGAAATATCGTTATGATCGAGAAATTGATAGATCACAGAGATCAGCTATAAGAAAAATTCTAGAAAAAGATGACGCTGCGTCTAAAAGAATGATTTTGTGTGTATCGTCTATTATTGAGGTAATTTTATCTTTAATGTATATTACGAAAGGAGCACAGAATTTTAAATAATACTTTATTCATATTTGCTTTCATAGCATGGTAACCCTGTCGATAATACTGCAAATTTAAATGTCTTAAAACCTCCTACAAAAAAATTAATATTAACGGATGGATGGTACAGTGTTCAAACCATTATCGATCATGCGATGATTCAAAATATTACGCGGGATAAAGTGAAAGTAGGAACGAAACTGATTACGTACGGATCGGAATTGTTACATTGCGATCAAGGATGTTCACCATTAGAAGTAAATATATCTTTTGTAAACATTTAATTGTAAAAAATTTATTTCGTATAGCATAAATTATTAATTTATAGGTTCCAGATAATGTTTGTTTAAAGATCCATACAAATGCGACGAGAAGAGCAAGATGGGACGCAAAACTGGGATATGCGGCATCTTCAAGACCGATATGTGTAAAGTTAAAAGATATTCTTTTGTACGGAGGTTTAATTGGACAAATTAAGGTTGTAGTTGCAAGGGTGTACCCAATATTATACCACGAAAAAAATCCTTCTGGTGAATCATGTAAGATACATAATTGTAATAATTTAATTTTCTAACAAGCATTAAATTTAATTATATAATTTTAAATTTTAGTTTTTCGTAATACTAGATGCGAAGAGAAAGCAAACATTGCTTATGAAAAGGAATGTCGGTCATTGGTAGAAGCATTTTATTCAAAGGCAGAGAAATATTTTTCTGAAGAAAGTAGGATTAGTAATTCAACTCCAGATAGTATTGATCTGGCAGCTATAGAATGGAAGAAAGACCGTGAAAAATTATCTGAAGAGGTGCAAACTCGACTTATAGACTCATTCTCTTTTTTCGCATTAACAGTCTACTTATTTAATTGAATATTTTTTTATTTACTATGGAAATAATTTTTATATTAACAATTTTGTTTGTCCAAATCAACATTTTTTTCCATATTTCATTATAGAAATTTCTTTCAATACAAGAACGACAACAATTAATAGATAAGTGTCGTATGAAGGAGGAACAGATTAGGCAACAGTTAGAATCGCGATTGCAAAAAAGTTTACCATCGCCAAGACAAGTTACACCTGTTTTGAAGATTCGTGTAATTGAAGAAGAAACAAGTGCCATTCTTTCGATTTGGTCTCCAAATGAAGATGTCACTGATATTTTGAAGGAAGGAAATTGCATATCCATGTGCAATGTTACGCCCTCTTTGAAAAGGTTTTACTCCACCTATTATTTGCGCCTTCTCTTTCATTAGTAAGTAATAGTTATTGATTGCTTTTGTTTTAACAGAGGCAACGATTTGCAACTAACTGCAGGCCGGAATACATTATTTAGTCGACTAAGTACATCTGATAAACTATATCCTCAAAGGACATATACACCATTATGCGATATAAATAAGCCCAATTTTGCTCCCGCTTATGGAGAGCTCGATACAGTTGGGATTGTTGTTTATATTGGAAATGAACCTCATGTAAGTGTGAACTTTCTATCTGGTACTAAAATGAAACTATTAAAAAAGTATAAAATTTGCTAAAAAAAAAAATAAAACTACATTAACATGCGCACTATAATAATCGAGGCTTGTTTCCATATCTGCAGGGTATGAAAAATTTTCAAGCTGCATATCTTGCACAACCATACACCGATTCTCAATCCTGTTACCTATCGGTATTATTTTGGAACGGAATTACTTCTTACGGATACGCAGAAATCTTGACCATAGGATCATTTGTTGCGTGCAGTAATTTAGAATGGCGGCGAGCTACATCGTGGAACATACCGACGACATATTGTACTGAACGAAGTAGCTTCACACAAAATCCTAGACGGAATCACTTGGAACAGCCGTTCCATGAATTAAAACATTTAACCACGGTACTGGAAAAAATTATTTTCATACTTCTCAGTCTAATTCTTCATTGTTCTAACCTCTTATATAAAAACTATGTGGTTCCTAGGATACCAGTTTGTATGTATCCAAATGTGCAGCAGAAATTTCAGTAGAAGTGCAAAAGAAGCCAACAAGATCATCAGATCAATTTACCCCGGACAGAGATCATTTGAATAAAACGTCGTCGAACGAAAACTGTAACTCTTCAGTTTTAGACGTTTCGGGAAAAACTTTATTAAATCAGCATTCGATGAGGTCTGGTGCTATGCAAAAACGTTTTGAGAAGTTACAGCGTTACGGTGAAGCATCGAACTTGTCCCCAATTGTGCTGAACAGTTCTAAGCGAGTATCGTTAGACTTTCAATCTCCTATTCGCACATCGGATGTGAAACATTCGAAAGCAAGAATGTCGTTAGATACAAAGTTTTCTGCGAATTCTAGATGACATCTTATGAGATCGTCAATTTCACTCACGACAAAATGTATCAATTGTTTATAGAATCGTGGATATTTAAATTCGTTAAAAAATAAATATTACTAGGTCGCTTATTATCTCAAGTTCATATAGATCTACGATAAATTGTAATAACTTTTATATAACATTTTACTTGTTAAAAATTAAATAAGTATTGGTCACGTGCCTTAATATATACCAAATATATTTTTGTATTCAATTGTCTTTAAATTATTTTGTATCTGTGATGGTAGCGATGCATTTCAATGTACATATTCCTATAATCTACTTTTGCGGAGTAAATAATCATTTGTTACAGAAAAAACTAATAAATAAATATATATTGTATAGAATTTAATTATATTTTGTATATCCAGAATTATATTTATATAGTTTCTGCATGTGACTATATTATACTATACAATAAGCGTATATTATATATGTACGAACATCTCGTGTAGTAATATAGTAACTAAATTGTATAGTTATAACAACAAGATATGTTTCTAAATTTCAATACATTTATTTTGAATATAATAAAAATCAATCAAAAAATAAAAGTATATAGAAAATTATTAAATACTAAAATGCAAGTAAAGCCTACGGTTGCAAAAACTATACTTGCTTTTTAGTACGTTTTATAATTCGTATATTAATTGTATGAAACCTTGTTTTTAGTAAATTGTTAATTTTGCTATTTAGAGACTGCGTTTGGGAGCCTGTTTCTTTCATTTCAATCTGCAACCAAAATAATCACGCATAGGATTAAAAATGCAAATTATACAACGTTTTTATTACATTTTATGCATCCGTGAAGAAACAATATTTAATAATAAATAAACAAACCGTTTCGTGCGATTTATTCGACACGCGCGGTGTATTATTTCTCGATCGTCTGGCTTTTGAGATTTCTTTCCAGTTAGTGAATATGGTAGTTTTACTCTTTTTAGAATGTTCTTTACAATTTTTATTTTTATAACTACTTAGTAACGTGGACTTTAAGATTTCGTTCGAAGATTTCTTTTTCCTCGTCGTCAAATAATTATAAATGGAAGAAGATCTCTTCGACAAGAAGCTTGACGTGCTCGTTTCTATGTTTTCTCCAACAAAAAGAGTTTGAACTTCTTTCTCGTGTTTAGTATTACCAACAATCTGTTTCTTAGCTGTATATAAATGCGTACACGATAAAAAAATTAAACAATGAACATTCTATATATAAGACTGACTAATTACTATTTTAATTTGCTGTAAAACATTTACAATATTCATTGTTTGATTCGTTTTCAACATTCCTGTCGTCGCAGTCTGTGCAATTACATTCTTCAGCAATTTGACAAGTACTCAACTGTATCCCGTTATTACTCAAGAGCCTTAACTTCAAACACAGTTTACCTTTACTATTTACATATTGAGATGTTATCGCATGCTTTGAAGAAACCTACGGCATAAAAGAGAAATTAATAAATTGCGTAATTACGATCGTCCCGTATTTTTATATTATCGAATACCAAGTTATGGAGCAGGCCATGTTTCCTTTGATGTTTCTTTGCCAAATGATTTAATATATCTTTCGTATACGCGGTTATTTTATTCGTAATATTTGACAGATCATTGTACTCTCTTCTCAGTTGTTTAACTAAATCGTTTTTCGTTTCAGGAACAGGCTCCTCGAGAATATCCGGATAGAAAAGCATGCACGATACACCGACATCTTTCACCAATACCGTGTCTAAACATTGGGTACTGTATTTGCTACTCCTATAAGAAATCAATTACTGCAATCACGTGGTACAATTATAGTAGCAATAAAATAATAGTTACCTGTAATAAGGAAACTGATAATTGTAACAATCACGCAGCGTGGAGTTATTAATCTCTTCGTATACATAATTTTGCATCAGTAACGACTCCTTGTACTCTCGTTTACTTACGTCATTAATGCTGTTGGAATCGGGCGAACGAATTAATCTACCATGAAGAACATTATTTCTCTCCGGTGTCGTGGAAATCAAACTTTTTGTGCGATCATCATCGTTTACAGCAGGATATTTCTTCATTTGCGGTGCGCCGTTAACCAACGAATCTCCTACTTCGGGGGAAGCAATAAGGGCACCCATCTCAAAATGATCATCATTATATATTATTGGATAATTGTTACATGAATTACTCGAACGTTGATCAAGTTATCGATGTGATTTCTATGATGTCGTTTAGACTTGGAGGGCGTACAATTATTAATAAAAAGAAAACAAGCAATATTACAAAGTACTATAAATAATTGGATAATACATAGAAGAGTACGTGATTTATTGTATAATTATAAATTACTGAAATTCGAAATCTTCTCTCTCCCATTACAGAGAAACAGAGAGACGTCTGTACGTCTTGCTTGTACTTGTGCCAACTCTTGGAAATGTCCATTACATAACAAGATCTCGACGTTACAAATTAATTTAGACCACTAACAATCTGAAGAAGGTCGTAGGATATGAACAATAATGTTACTATATTCATATCGAACTATAATGTTCCCGCTGCAACGATCGCGCCTCGCGATGCTTCCGCCAGGGATGATTCGAAACATGTATTCGAAAAATGTGTCATCATTTTTATACGCGTTCTTAACAAAATTGGTTCAATTAAATTTATGACAACAGAGAGATTAATATGCGAATACCATAGTACAATCAAATAAAAGAATATTTGACTAATTTAAGAAGAAAGTGAAATATTGTAGATTACAGATGCTTAGTGAACAAATTTTTTCTGTTTGCCAAAATGAACTGAATTCATTTGTAAAAGATTTCACGGTTCCATTAACTTTCGGTTAGAGTCTCAGGTGCAGAATTCCCTGATTTTTACGAAAAGTTCTTTCTCAACATTTCGCAAAAGGAAATTCATTTTTTCATTTTTGGTCTTTACACAATTCCTGGCTAAAATAGTTTTGCTGTCTACACACATGTATAAACTGTATACGTTTCGTAGAATCTGAAGGCAAGTTAACCAATGGCGTTTTCTCACATTCTGTATAACCGTCAGTGAGTCAATGGCGTAGTCTTACGTGGAGCACACCTGAATTTTGAAATTTATATTCCTTACTAATACTGTTCTCCGTTTATTGGATCATCAGGCTCGAATTATTCATAAGTTTTTTTATTATACATCTTTCTTAGTATGTATATTCAAGGTATCGATATAATATAACAAATATGTATGTATTTTTAAATTAATTTCCATTTAATTTGATCCATTTGTAATTCTTGTACCATTTCGTTATTTCTAGTCAACGCAATGAGTCTAATTTTATCAGACAGAGATTGTCAAGACTGTGGTGTACCTAGATTAAAAAGTTATGTATAATTATACACAACAACAATATGAATAATTGTCCATCATAACATCGTTCCACATTATTCCTTTCGTCTTTGCAATTTTGTTATCTCCGGTAACAGATTTTTCCTACTTTTGCATAAATGACTCCAATAATTCCATTAATTTACCGTGAAAGTTACTACCTGATTTAAAACCTGTATTTTAACTAATTACACGTGACTTGAATTGAATACATCCGAGTCTCCGAATATTCTTACAAACGAAAGCGTTCGCCAGACGACAAATTCAACCAGATCATTTACGAATTAATTATAGAAAGAATAAAGAACCGTGGTTCATCATCATCGTTTACCTGGTCGGTCCAGGTGAATTCGTGTGAAGGTAAACCACGTTGATGGGCACACCTTCTACGCCACTGAGACACGTTCTTTCAGTGGATCGGCATGGCTGCCTTGTCGGTCGCGACGCAGGCACAGTCGTTGTTGGTCTGCGAGCGGTATCGTTGTCGAATCGAACGCCGTTTCGCGACATCCCGATCCTCGTGCTCCTGCGAACAGAACAGTGGTGATCGTTCGAATCACGGACCGGTGAAAACCAATCGGAAAAACATCGGCCGAACGATGCGCGAGAGCCGATCGCGACGAGTGAACACCAGATGTTCTTATAAATAAATTTTGTCAAATTTTCTTACCCCGACGCGTGCCAGTGAGAACCGAACACCGAGTTTAATCAGTGCACGAGTCAATTACCATCGACATTTCTGTTACACATACGAAACTAGCTACCAAAAATCTGGAGAATGTAATCTGTAAATATTCAGATTTTTGTTCAATTCTATCGCAAAGGCGATCTATATTTAAGAACACAATTGTTTGAGCATTTTAAGTGGAACATTTCTGATCAATTATCGAGCACGTTCGAATGTTGCTCCAATTTCACGAAATCTGCGGTGTGTCCAGTGTCGTCGCGCCGAAGTTACGAAGATGGGCAAAAAAGGCCCGATACCAGTCGGACGAAAATTAATCACCATCGAGTCCTCGTTTTCCCTGTGTTTCGCGTCGTGAACGACAAGTGAGATCCGTAGAATCTGTTCTCGATTTCGGAAATTCTCGTCCGGGTTCTTCGAGTTGTCTGCTCGATAAGATCCTCGCCGGGAGCATTGTTCTCGGGACAGCGGATGCTCGTTAAAAACGATGAACCCCGTCTGGGATTTGAGAAGATCAACTGTGCCGGAATTGGTGATTTCGCGCGAGTGATCGTCGCCGGGCAGCAGGAATCGTCGCGAAGTGGACAGCAAACACCGCGGGGACCAGTTACTGATGTGTACGAGGAATAATCGATCCGCGAGAGCAAGGCGGATGATAGCGACGGTACTGTCTGTCAACGTGCACGAGGATCGCCGCCCGATTCGGGAGGATCGCAGAGGATCAAGGTTCAACGCGTTGTCGGCCGACGCGGAGCGATGTTCGCCAGATCGACCATCCTTGTCGCGGCGCTCTGCCTCTGGACCACGGCCGGTAAGACGTCCTCTATTTTTCCTCGCTCGCCGAGCGCTTTTTGCCAGGTCTCCGCGCCGCGAATTGTCCACAACGTACCACTTAATATGTGTTACATTTTCTACTTCGTACTGATTTGCATGCGACTTAGCATTGGGTACCGTAACTCGCCGCCGAAGTGGAATCGCCGTGTTTTCTGGGACACTTCGCGGAAAAATCTTCCTTCGAACTTTCAGTGGTTAAAAATATATTTATTTCTTTATCGAATATACAATTTATTTGAATTATTTCTACTCGAATATACATAATATGTATGTATATAGAGAGGTTTAAGAATAAAGGGCCGTGTGCACCTATTATTACTCCATATTTTAACAAAACATAAAATATTCTTAAATAAGTTGAAATTTTGGCTAAGGTGAAAATATTGCACAATTTTTAGCATTGAAAAAATGAAAAAACAATTACAATCGAGAAGTCCTGAAGGGCTGCAGGGAATGATATAAAGATCATATCTTAATTTATTTTCATGTCCATTTGCTTTTGTTTAAAAGTTTAATTTACTTAAAAACATAGCCCAGAAAGTAATGGAAAATTATGCGTCAATTATAGATGTCCGTCACTGTGTCCATCTGTAATACTGTAATTATAAGATGATGATAATTAGCATTATAAATAATGAAGCATTATTCGTAATTAACGATAATTAGAAAATATTTGCTTACAATCAAGTGTAAAATTATAAAACGAGTAGTTTTATTAGATTTTTACGATTTCCTTTACAGTTTCAGTGAAAAGAAAGAGTTGCAAAGAAAATGGATATCGTTCGTCGTCCTATATTTTCTCGAATGATTGAATAGCTGTAATAAACAAACAGAATTTTAGAACGACATTATTTAGAAACTAGTAGAACTCGCATTTAGCAGACCCCGTAGAAAGGTACTTAAATATCACCACTTTCGAATACCAATGATAAAGGAGATAGCGTGCATACCTCGCTAGCTGGTTTTTTGAGCGAAAAGGTCAGCATCTAATTTTCTCAAAAATAAATAATCCGGTCTTTCCTGTTACCGTTTTTGCTCTTAAGATATATTCGTGTTGGAAATTTTATTTCCACCAACTGGCATGTTTCTGTAGCATATGGTTCTTGGAAAAGCTTCGATAATTCGATGAACTGCCTTTCTAAATTTAAATTTTTTATCATACTGGATGGCAATCAATTGATGGTAGATTGTTTGGAATCTGTTAAACGAAATAGGTAGAGTAACACAGTGTTGTGAATATGGAAAGCTTTGGAGAAGCATCGCAAAGAAAACGATGATGCTTGAATTTTGTGAGAATTTGTGATTTTGTAAGAATTTGTGATTTTGTAAGAATTTGATATATTGTAAGAATTTGCAATTTTGTGAGAATTTGCAATTTTGTAAGAATTTGCAATTTTGTGAGAATTTGCAATTTTTTAAGAATTTGAAATTTTGTGAGACTTTACAATTCTGCAAGAATTTACAATTTTATGTTTGTTCCTGTTCAATTACTTTTCTTTTCGTTCATGTGTCTTATAATTACCTAATTAATTGCACACCCTTTTCTCCCCAACAATTCACAACAAAATGTATCAAAGACTTGAAAAGAGAACATTCATTCGCGAATCGCAAAATTCGAAGCACATTTCACTGCAGAACTGTTTAAATGTATTTGTGTGTTTACTGTAGCCGTGCTCTTGTAGCCTATACTTTCTAATATATCCCGGAGAAAGCGTCGAGGAGACTTCTTCCGATGCACGGGTTCGGACAACCGTGAAACCAGATTGTGGATAGTTTAAAATTACGAAATGAAAGAATATCTTCTGGAACAATCGTTCGATCTCTATCACGACTAACATCGCACCGGTTTCGTTAATTTTTGTTCCACCTGATGACTATTTAATTACGTGAGATTAAATTACGTTGATTGATTTTAAAAACTGCTAATTTCTTACATTTATTGATCTGAAGCGTCAACAATCGGGGCAAAACTGTAATTTTTATGATCTTTAATTGTTTGAACTAATTGCAGGCCAACCAGAATATGTGCAACATTTTTTAAATTTTCGTTATAAATAAAAAATTTAAGAAATGCGAACTATTTGTTCTTTTCATTATTCACAGTTATAGCAAAATTTAAAAGATGCACTCTAATTATGATCTTGTATACCAGTTCCCCTATCATCGAAAAGAATAATATTATAATCAATACAATACAAGTCGAATGATAGAAATCCTATAACAGAAAGTGGATGTCCAGAGCCCAGAAAGGGGTAAATTTAAAAATTACCAACCACTCTAGATTAAGATTTCTAAATATCTTACTCCAAAATTATTAAATTCGTAAAAATGCTCTCAAAAAATGCATCAAAATTTAGCAGATGAATAAATTAATTTTTACATACGTGACAACAAAAGCAACAAAAGTTCGGACACATTGCGTACAATCAACGGCGACGATCATTTCTGCAGTAATTGATAAGCGACGATCATACATCACTTCGTTGTCTACCCGTGAAGTTTTAATTGTACCGCATCCAAAGGGACTCGCCCTGTTAAGTAAACACAATACAAAGTACAGTGCCGCCTTGTCTCACATCCACGCAACATTCCTCTTACGTTGCACGAACGATTCCCTTTCTCTTCCACGTAAACGCCGCCTGAGAAGCCACCTATAAAAATTACCATTACAACGTCCACGGTCGCGCTTTTCGCACAATCTACCGGCGACGCCGCCATTTTCCGTGAACTAATTTATACGTCATCTAACGGGGATTTACATAGATCATATCAGACGTTTAAATACTCGATCTCGGCTTGATAGCGAACACTATCATTCTAATATTAATTGGTACTGTTATTCCGCTGTTAATTGTTACTGTTACTTAATTATTCATTATTACAGCTATTCAAGTAGTCATTATTATTATTATTTTGATATTAACCGTTACTGTTATTTAATTAGTGATTATTACTGCTGTTTAGCTACTAATTATTATATCTATTTAATCATTAATTATTACAGCTATTTAACCATTAATTATTACTGCTATTTGCTATTTATTATTATTATTATTTTACTATTAACTATTACTATTATTGAACTATTATTCAATGTTTGATCAAAAATGTATCAATTCTTTATCAAATAATTTATTGGAAAGTGCATAATATTTCTAATTCAAATAACAATAGAAAAAGAGTCAACAATCACTTTCAATCGCATGAACAAAACTCTATTTTTTAAGTCTTCGTTGCAGTATCTCCTATGCAATCATGTTTCTATTACTTTTCTACTCACAGTCGCCATTTTTGTTTCCACTTCTACCACTAGGAATGTTCTATTCGGTGACTTGAATTTTTCCTCCGTTCCGGTTCGGCACGAAATAATCCGTGAAAATCGAGTTTTGCATAAAGAGACAGCACTGAAAATCCATCTTTCTCTCTCGTTTCCCCGAGCGATTCCGCGCCCGGCACGGCGACTTTCGCGTTAATACCATTAGCGAATAATCAGCGCGAATTGAACGCATTAGCGGACAATTCCGGCGATTCGTTAAAAGGTAAAAAAAAAGCGCCGCGAAAATCTTACGGGCTTCCTAGGCGGAGAAGGAATAGAAAGTTTTCACACGTCGGTGCGACAAAACACACACTTGCTTGCTCGAGTAACGTTCTCCCCCCTCTCCTCCTCCGTCGATCGCATACCGTTTACGCGAGGGTTTTCCCAATTGTCTGACCGCGTTGCAATAGATCCGACTGCGCCGACTTGTCCGGTTTAATGTCAAGCGATTGGATTGAAACGAGATATTCGAAAGAAATGTCTTGCATAAGATCTCGAATGGTATATGGAAACGTTTTTCTAGGTTTTCGAGGTATTTTTAGCGATATAAAAATTTCGTTCGCGAATAAATCTAGCATAAATACGAAGATCAGAGATTCTTTTTTAGAATGGCGTTCTAAAAACTTCATTTACAATTTTCTGGCAATTTTATTCGACAGAAATTCTTTCATCGTTCGAAGCAATAGCAAAGATTTAAATAAACATTCTAGCTGTTTTTAAACATTTTAAGCTGTTTAATTCAGGTCTGAAAAAGTTATCGCGTTTTAGTAGTCCGAATATTAATGGGAGTCTCTGTATATAGAACCATTTGACCGATGGTGGCAGGTTCAATGTAAAGTTCTGTTCTGTTTCGACATTTCTGCAAATACCGATGACACAGCGTCTGACACTTTAACACTTTACCGAACGGTAGCCTACGAATCGATCATTATGGCGACCAATAATTTGCCATCTGTTATTAAGAAAACAGTGTTAGATTGTACTACTGTACTCTCCAATATTATTATATAGGTTTTTAAATATTAGATAGCTTTTATGATTAGTAGAACGAATGAAATAAAATTGGAAGCTAAAATTTAATATTGAGCTACTGTAAGCACCAATATTATCATATAATTTTTGAATATTGGATATCTTTTGCGATTAACGAAATAAATAAGATAAAAATAGAAACAAAAGTTTAACATCGAGCTACTATTTAAATATTAAATACCCTTCGATATTAACAAGGTAAATAGAATAAAAATAAAATAAATGACATAGATAAAATAAGTATAGTTTAATATCAATGTTCTGAAAATATAAAAATGTTAATAGATTCAATTGCCCTATAATAACAGAGATATTTACAGCCAAATAACCGGATGGTAAAATCTTAATCTGTTCAACTGTGATAAATCGACGAAGCGCGAGAGCGGTCCGCCGTAGACAGCTCTGAATTCCTTCAAGGTGATCAAGTCGTATCGCCCACCCAGTATAACGTTACGTAGCGGCGCAAGCGTCGTATAATTTTCTATGGCTCGCTTAAACGATAGAAAGTTCGTTATCGTTTGCGAACGAAAGCTGGACCTGCCCGGAAGAAAGACCATCGAATTCGTATCCACGGTGGCTCTGACGTCAACGGAGAACGTGTTGTCGACGGACCGGATACACGGAGGGTCGCAACAACGATTCGAAAGGGGCCGCCATTTTTTCTCTCTTTCTCGTTTTTAATGACCCACGGGGAGAACCAAAGCCCGGAGAACTTTCACTACGGTGAGGTCATCGTCGGTCCTTAAATATTCGTCCGTGTGACGCTTCACTTTCGTACAGGCCGGCACACAAGCACGAACAAAAATATTTAACGCATCGAGAGGACCGTTTCACAGCGGCCGAGGAGATTCGTCTGGTTCTCTCCATCTTGAAGTGAAAGTTCAGACGGCGGGGCCTTTCCCACACGGAAGGTCCTTTGCAAGGATGCACGTTATCCGAAGCGTTCCATATACGCCCCGGTTAAAACTCCGATTTTCTACTCCATCGACTTTCCTCGGCAACGTTTCATAATAAAGAAGACTCGAAGTGCAACAATATTGCAACGCGAAATGTAGCTTTGAAAATCGATCATTTTTTCCACGGAGTGTACCAATTCGTGGATGAAATTTAAACCTAAAATTCGGCGCGAGAAATCAACGCATTCTTTCGATCACGTGTCACTGATAGTACATTTGTTATTTTAATGCGATTTTTATAAGTCGAATTGAGTATTTTAGAACCTTGAAAACTGGTAAATAATTTTAACTATAACAATGTCGCACGAAATGTTTAAGAAGTTTAAAGAGGCTCTTGAAAAAGATACCAGAATATATTAAATTTCAAGTTGAAATCAATTTATTCGAGTTTGTTCAAAATGAAAATACTAACCAAAAGAATTATAAAAACGCAGTGCTCGATTCTATAAAAATTATCAGAATAAAACTAATAACTTCTAAACTAATTTATTTAGTTAACTTGCTATTTGAAATTCCGTTTGAAATGTACGACGTTCATAGTCTGCTAATATTGTTTAAATAATGCCTGACTGAGCAGAACTTTATGCTACATAAAATCCTTAAAATTTAAGACACTTTCAACTGTACGTACAGATAATATTGATAATAATACGTGCGAGATAATATTGTATTTTACAAATTGTTGGACAAACTCTTTTACACGTTGTCATCGAAATCAGAGTTTTCGGTTTGGCAGGGTTTGCTCGCGGAACACGAAGATGATCGCTCGATTGCACCTGAGTTTTTATGCGTTGTCTAGCGACCTAATTACTTGCGGCTCGACGCTTCAACCGTTAACTTCTTAACCAGACAGTTCTCCGATTTCACGGTCTAACACCAATTTTGCGTCTCGGTAACCAGAAGACGACTCTGTTAGATTTTCATGGCGTAAACACGAATCGGAAAAACATCGTCCCGGTTTCAGTTTCGAAAAGCAACTCACATTTTCAATTTCTACGATCTTATCTGCGAATAATTTTCACACGAACGACAATCAAATTTAGAATTTAGATTTCGTTTTCAATCGACAAAACTGAGTTCGTCTGCCACGTTACGAGCTATTGTTAACACTTTACCAACCCTTAAATCGGTTTTCCCACCCCGAAAGGTAGTCTGTGTACTGATTGTCGTCAAATAATATTATTATATAATTTTTTCAATATTCGAAACCTTTCGCGGTTAATAAAATAAAAATGGAAACTGAAATTTAACGTTGAGCCACTGTAAACTCTAATATTAATATATAATCTTTTAAATATTAGATATCTTTCGCGATTAATAAAATAATCGGAGCAAAAGCAAAGTATAAAAATAGATAAAACAAATATTATTTAATGCCAATTAATTCTGAAAGTATAAATATTTTAATACATTTAATTACCCTATAATATCCTAGAAATATTTACGGCCGAATAACCGGTCGGTAAATTATTAATTATTATCCTAACCATTATTTTATGCATACATTTGCATCTGTTTTATATTGAATCAGCACGAACGAAGCATTATTTCGTCTACCCTGTTCCCAAACTCTCTATAATTTTATTTTCTCGCTGCGAACCGTTTTCCGCTCGAATTCCTCGCGCCTGTTTCTTCTCTGTCGCAAAAAAATACTTGAAGGGGATACGAAGAAACGGTTAAAAAGTCGTTCCCGGAACACATTCCTGCGATAGATGATTGACGGATACTCCCCAGCTATTCCTTTCGTTTGGAGAACAAATATTTGTTCGCCGTAAACGATCTTTTCGAACAAGTAACTCGAATTGTTCGAATATTCTATGAGGAGTGTTTCGAAACCTTCGACCTTCTGGCTTCAGAAGAATCGAGTTTTCTGCTCTCTATTGTTTCTAGAGCTACGGAGAGATTGTAACATTATCGATAATCGATTAAGATTTGATTTAAAGTAAACAGGATTTTAATACATTTTTTTAGTATTACGTTTTATTGTTAAATGGAGCTAAATTATTCAGGTAGCGTATTTTGAACGTTTCATCCCTTATACATATAGTGAACATAGTGAATATAGTGAATATGGTGATAATAAATAAAGGTAAATTATATAAGCTTTTATTATTTCAGATGTAATTATTTTTTAATGATTACTTGGATATTTTTGCAGCTTCTTTGGTGAATATATTTCTTTATCTTGTTTTTAATTATTACAAAACTGTGGTACCAATGCACATATAAGAACGTTGTATATAGTAGTATTATTAATATTAATTTAAAATATTGTATTATTAATATTAGTATTAAAATGGTATACGTTACAAGAGTTTGATCATTTAAAACAAAGATATAATGATAAATAAAAGTAAGTGTACGCTCTTTAAAACTAAACTTTCATCAAACCAGATAACCTGTAAAAATATCTTTAGAAAAATTGTAATTGATTGAGACAACAGGGGAAAATTAAGAAATTACATTTCTCAATATTTTTAAAGTTGTAATGCATCAACTTTTTGCTTTATCAAAGCTCCTTCATTTATCGTTCTGAAGTATTCAACCCTTAAACGCCACAAAATCCAGAGCAAGGGAAACCATTTTATAATTATTATTCCTGCAATACCATTGCAATATTAAGCCTAAATTTCACTAAAAAAAATTTCTATTAAGACAAAAGTATCGTATTTTTAATTTGACGAATTATCGATATAATAATATTTTTCAATATCACCGCGTATACCTTTCAGCGACAAATTGATATCACAGTGCACAATATTATAAGTGATATAACACAACTCTCCCCCAGATGAGGAAATAGCTTCTAGCTCTTATGAGCCCTAATCTGTGGAAAGATCAGCGATAAATAGAAGAATTGAACGGGCACAAATGCTCTCGGCGTCGGATCTACGGGCAAAGGCGGCCCGAACAAGACGGAGAAAGTGGGACGATGAAAGTGCGACCAAACGACTAGCCTGACACTGTCTGTCTGCCTCCTCTGCCTCTATGTGTGGTGTGTGTGTGTGTGTGCACCACCGGCCGCCATCGAATCATGGTCTTTTTCGTCGGCGCGGCGCGGCGCGACGTCGAAAACGCAGGGATCCACTTGTTGCCGGCCGTTCGCAAGAGTCGCGGACGCCGCACGCGAATCGGATCGTTCCACTTAGGAGGGTGGTTAGGCGATACGAAAACGAACAAAACATTCGACATAGTACACTCACCACTCACACCGATCATTAATTTTTCATTGATTTCTTTGCGACCATTGAACCGTGAAAACATTGATTTTGTTAATAAACCAATTAGTTTCTTATAATAAACATGGGAGGAATGTAATATTGGTTTTGTCGACAGCTTGACAGCCACGATGGAAATTTAAACAATTTTATAAGATTAAAGTAGTTAATGTAATTATATTAAAATTGCACAGCAGAATTATATGGCATTAATTATTTTTTCAACGTTCTTACCTTTTGCAAGTATTAATGTAATTAAGAAACTCTGCCAAACACGAAATGGTGATATGTCAGTCGAAATGTTAATACTGTAATTGTTATACACTTTTTGAATAGTGTAATTATATTTTATTAATAATATAAATAGGATAAATTTCGTTAATGATATAAGAAACGAAATATTTTAGATGATATTCCACCATTTTCTAGAATAAACTGTTTCTAGCGAGACTCATTTCTTAAATTCCCATGCGCGTGTGTGTTCTGTTCATTAACGTTGCCATCACCTGTTAATATTTTCATGGTACGAACCGTACCGTGACTCAGACCGTATACAATGTCCGCAAAAATTACAGTTACCTAAGAGCCGAGAGAAAATAACAGTATATTGCGTAAATTTTAATATAAAAAGGATCTACGTCGACGCTTAACTAATCTACGAAAACCACTTTTTTCTTAAATTACGATTTTTAATATTGCGTCTTTAAAATTGAAAACGATTTTTAAATGACACTCAAAATTGAAAATTTCTCTGTCGACTAAATATTTTATTTTTAATTTAATTTCTGTGTGTAATTTAAATTCTACTTGCAATTTTAAATTCTACATGTAATTTTAAATTCTACTTCTGATTGAAATTTTATTCGCAAATAAACTTTGTTTGCGATCAAACTTTTATTTGCAATTCAAGCTTTATTTATATATTTATATATCATTTATACATAAATATATTTTAATGTTAGCTAACCAGAAAAAATAATTAAGCGCTATACATCGCACATCGACGCTTCCTTATTGGCAAGATGTCACTCAACGATATCTTCCCCCTGAATTATTCATTATTAAATCGAAGCGAAATGAAGCTGCGATATCGGATGTTAATTTATTCGATTCGCGGGGAAACGTAGCGTAAACTATCTCGGGCGATACGATGCAATCACCGTTCGGACGAGGGAATCGTCCTCGTGAATTGTTCAGTTTCATCGAGGTTACCCGGCACCTGGACAAATGAACGATGACTACGTTCTATAACGTGGCTTCTTTCATCGCGGGCCCGGCGCATTACAATATAGCCGCTTCTTGATTTCCAGCGCGTTATAGCGGTATTGAAGTCACTGCACCGTGAGAATACAGTTACGCGGTATTCCCTCGTGAATAATGGCGGCCATTAGCTTCGCGGAGGGGACAGCCAAGATGGAGAAAACGCAATCCTATTAGAACTTTCAATAATTTTTTTTCGCCCGTTCCGCGAAAGAAAGACAAGGGGGACCACCGCGTCGGACGTTTTCCGTCGGGCTCACTCGCGTAATCCTTCATTCTTGAGAGCCACGCATACTTATGCAAATACTATTCTTGTTAGGAATCGCGAAGCGCGGCGGTTAATTGAACGTCAACGGATTGCGCAGAGTGCACGCGATAATAATGCTGGGATTGAATGTTGATTGCGGCTCCATTTAATTCAGAAAACATAAATGTAAATAAAATATAAATATAAATAAAAAATAGATATAAATATAAATGTAAATGAAATATAAATATAAATTTTTGGCAACAGTTTACAAGGATTAATGGAGTACCACTAATAAGAGAACTATGAGAATGGACAAATATTTGATATACCTTATACATTTATAAAGTATTTTAAATAATTTTCTTTTTCATTTTCTTTGAATTTCTCACGGTGACAAAAATTGTTGAATGACAATAGACGATACCCTATTTTCTTGCATCGGTGAAACAATGATACACAGATTATGAAAAATAGTTATGATAATACTTAAACAGATTTTGACATTAAAATAGCAGCACCAAATTAATAAAAACTTGTTGGCAATGTAAAATGTCCAATTTCAGTGTCGGCAAAAGGGTAGAATGAGAAGAAAAATACAAAATTTATTTGGAACTTAAAAAATTGAATGTAAGGTTAAGAATAGGCTTCTAAATAAAACATAATGTCACAGTTTATAAATAATTATAAATGCAATGTAGCCGTAATTGAACAAAATTTGTTACATCTTTCCGAGTAAATAGAATCTGTATTCGGATAACAGGCCAATTATCGTTAACGAAAATTCGAAGATCACGGTCTCGAGCCGTGGCACGGAAGGTTACACTCTACTTGACGATATGAACTCGAAATCCAAGAAGGAACGGATATCAAGGTCGATCTCTCAGGCCTCCCACAGCTCTCTCTCATTACCGTTCGGTAAATCTGAAGGTAATTAGAGCCCGGGCCGTAGGAGCCGCGCGCAGTTATAGTGTTCGAACGCGAATTGGATCCGAAAAGTTGTAGCAAACGTCGTGTTTCGACGATTTTCAAATATTTTGTTTTCGATTCGCGAACGAGCAAATTTTTAGAGATGAAAAAAGCAAAACCGAAGAGAATACGGAACAAAGGTATTTTTGTTTCAAGCTTGGTAAATATTTTGCCGGACTAGGATTGTTGCAGCGTCATCTTTTTAGTGGACAAGCATAGTTGCGTAAACGTTATGGAAGGACGCGACTTATGTCTGGGAGCATCAACGGCGAGAATTTTATAGAAATGTCTTGGCCGTGAAAGTCTCGTGTCCTCGATGGACAGCGTTCCCTCGCGCTCCGTTTTTATCTTCTTTATTCGCCTTTTAGTTTTTACTGCCCACGGAAGCATTTGTATATTGATCGATTCAAGGATGCAAGAATTATCTACAGCGTGGTCCTCGTTAATATTCGGCTACTTTTTCAAACTCAATAACTCGTTTAAGCCAATTTTAACAGAGTTATTTAAATTGTTTTTTTAGATGATATTTAGGGAAATATATTTGCAAAATTTTATTTGAAAATATATTAACAAATAAATTATTACTATTGAAGTGGACAATTTTTAATAGTCGATAGCTAGACGAATTCAACGTCATAAAATTATTATCTATATAAAATATATAAAGTAGATCAATCATATTAATAAATGGGATAATTAAACCTCTTAATAGACAAGGATTATTTTACAATTGCTTTCTACAATGATATTGCAAGTTAAAATTTTTCAAAGCACTATATGTGCACAATATTTTTTGATATAATAAGTTCGCACGAGTTTGAAGATCAGCGGTCATAATTGCGGATTGATTTGCGGTTGCAGGAGGTCAATTTAGCGACAACACGCCGCCCGTGATGTCGATAGACCGAAATCTGGTGCTTCGAGACACCGAGCCTGTGGGTAGCGTCGTGACTAGAGCCCGCGCCGAGGATAATGAACAGGATCAGCTGACCTATGGTCTGGAATCCATTGGCCACAGCTACAATGGCGATGACACTCCGCAAACACCTCTTCCCTTCTTCATCGACAACAGCACTGGCATTATCTACGTCAACGAAACGCTCAAAGACAGGGTGAGTACCATTTTTATGCCTCGACACTATTATGGTACCCCCTGCTTTCTACGAACTTCAATCGCTATCTGACTTGTCCCAACAGGTGCGAAAAATTATCAACCCCTGTGCGGTTCACATGGTGGAAATTCATGCATTTTCTAGTTTAATCGGTCTTTCTTTTTTATAGTTCAATCCACTGTTTGATGTTAGCTTAACGAAATGATAAAATACGATGGAAGCATTAATAACTGCGTTTTGTGAATATAGTCTTTAACCCATTAACTGCCAAGTTTTTCTTGTAATTTTTGACAGAAAAATTCAGGTATATGAACAAACAGTTGTGTAACGATATAATTATATTCGAATGACATTTTTGATATTCTATATTTTTTAAAAAGTTCCAAATGGGGATTGTGACAGGTTGTATGAATAAAAATTAATAAGAGAAGATTTTTTTATCGTATGAATTATTTTATATATTCTAAATTATACATTTATGTATGGTATTTAATTGTAACATAAAAACCAAACCAAAACTATCATTCTTTAAATATGATATTCTATATTTTTTAAGAAGTCCCAAATGGGGGTAGTGGCAGTTAATGGGTTAGGAAAATCTAGGATGAGATAACGTTTAATCATCGGATTAGTCGACACTCCATTGTTCGTGTCTAACATGCGCATAGTTTATTCGCTATTTACTTACTATCTGAGAAAACTGACAAATTGACAAGATGGACAGATACGTTTAAAGACAGCTCTACGGTACCATAATTCCTTTCCCCGATTAAACCAAGCGGCTATCACGACGAGCCACGTCTGTTGAATAGACAGGGTGTGGTAGGGACTTTACACCGAACATCTTTTAACGTTTCCACGGGCGTATGAGTAAGCGGTCTGGCGATGCAGTTGCAACAGGATGATGGTGGGACGATGTCGATTAATTCATGTGGCACACGGTTTCCGTCTTTTTGAGCCTTCCTCGTCCCATGTAAATACCTGTTTACCCTCGACTGACTAACGTTCGATTCTTTAGCAAATTCTGCCGCCGATAAGGATGAATTCCTGGCCGACATCTCATTCACGTGATAATTCTGCGCTTCCTCAGGGTGTCTGAAGGATCGTTCGTCGTTCGACTGACTTTAACATTATACTAACAAGCTAGACAAAATGAACGGTCTCAGACGTTTTTATTTCGCAACTATTAAAATTGTAGAAATACTTTTTTGAAGATCAGCGAATACATTAATATTGTAACAACAATCTTGTATGTCAGAGCTTTAATAACAGATTAAGGGTGGTCATATTCTGATATATTAACCTACATTATAAGGTGGCCATAGTTTCGTACTTTTAAGCAACTGTACTAAAAATACTAATAATAATAGCAGACGGAAGAATTTTAGCAAAAAGGTTGCTTAAATAATTATTTAATATTCCTAGAAACAGGTTTCAAAAATCTTAGAGTAGCGTGTCGATGCAACCTAGTTTATATTACCATAAAAATGGCGAACCATAAAACAGCAAAGTACAAGAATTATTAAGCATTATTATTATTATTATTATTAGTAAATTATGAATTAAATAAATTCGCGCGTAAAATGGAAAAGTCATGGATAATCAATTATTTATACCGAATAGAGATGTCTGAATTCTTGTATTTGAATATCTTCGATTACAAAGGTTTAATTAAATAAAATCAAGCAATTGAACCAATCAGTCGTAACATCCTCCTGCGTTCACGGTCCTTTCGATTTCTGTACAATGCGCGCAGAAGCATTCGCGTGTACGGCTCGACGATTCGCCGGCTTCTCCACTTCGCGTCTCATAAAATTAACCTTCCCAAGTGGATGTTCTATGCGCACCGTTGCGCAGACCTGGTCTTCCATTCCCTCGCGGCAACCTCCATTCATACCGTGCTCATTTCGATTTTAATTACCATCCGAAAAAGAACTTTTGATTAGATTCGAAGATCGGCCGCCGCGAAAGATCACGGAAAGATTTGTTGTTTTGCAAACCATGCGATAATTAATCAAATCTTCTCCTACTTCTGTTCATTTATACGAAATGGTAATTTATCCGAGATTAGCCAGGTTTTTAATTAATTAAAACGGTACCCGTGAATTTAATTACTTACCCCCGTTTTTGCTATTATCGTATCTGCATACCATCGTTGCTGTATTCAAATGGAATAAGTTATAAACAATATTACTCATTTAGGAAACAATTTTCACACATTAATTTCTTAATTATTTTGTATATAAATTAAATTGAATACGAGGTTTTTAAGGGTTGAAAAAGACGAAATGACAAAACTAAGATGCTTCCTGAGAAATTTCTTGCATTTTTAAGCATGCGTTAAATATTTCACCGCAAAATACGGTTTCAAGACTGCAATTTCGTCGCTTTATTTTGTGGATGGCAAAGCGTTAGGGGTTGAGTCGCGCCGTCGGCGGGGTAAAAGGAGCGTCTCGGGGCCGTTTATTTTGGAACGATGAGAACGTAACACGACCAGCCACATACGGCCGATGCCCAGAGATTGAACGTCGTTTCTTGCCACTTGGTTCCAGGGAGGCCAGAACCTGTTCCTCTACGTGACCGTCTCCGATGGCCAGCTCACGACAAAGACCGAGGTCTACGTCACCATTAAAAACACTTCGGGCCCCAATGGAGGACACACCAGGTAGGTTAACTGTCAGGGACAGCATCGGTGAACCGATTGAGATCAGAGCCGCGATACCACGACTTCCTATCCCCTGCAAATCCGCAGACTTCTGTCTTTCCAATGTTTTTTGCTAGCACCAGCAACCTACCGCATTCTACGTACAGTTTCATAACGAGCAACGGTGGACTTTCGTGAATTTTTTCTGGGAGTATTAATTACGTCGAACGGTTGTTAAAACTTGTAATCGAAATTAACGATCATAAAAGTTATAAGATTTTTTAGTAGACTTTTTGGTAGATTTTTTAGTACATATTTGTTTTCGTACCAATTAAACGTTCTTTATCCTAAATTAAAATTGAAATAAATAGCTTCCGAGGGGAAGCTATGATCTTTTTATTTTTATGTTTCAGTCGTCGATTGGGATAGCATGAAATTAATGATGAATCGATACACCCGTAGCAACGTGTCAGTGCTCTTTCCATTTCGGCGAATAAGTTGTTCACAGGGGTTGGGGATTAATTTAAATACTTAATATTGTATAAAACGGGACTTCCGTTTAAGAATGTGGTAAAGCGTGTAGACGTAAACGTCTTCCTAACTACGAATGCATTATACGCTACTGAAACTTCGTAATTACCATGGTAGCAGATTTTATGTCTGCAATGAACGATAAATAGGCGAAACACGAAATAAGAAAACGCAACAGAAGAAATTTAAAATGCGACTATATTATTTCTAAATTAATAAGATTGCAAAAGATGAAATCAGGTCTATAATTATTATTATTTATTATTAGTAATTTATTTATGAAACCCTGTAAGATTTTCCGTTAACCCAGCAATATTGCTACTAAATTGTTTCAACAATAAACCTACGAGGTCTAAACTTTGATTTTTAATAGAAGCAGCTTGCTGGTTTCAATTATTATGAAATAAAAAAAGGTGGAACCGGTTATATGACCGACAGCGTTTAGTATTAACGAGATACCGAATCTTGTCCTTTCTACGACAATTTTAAATTGACAATTTATTTACAACTTATTAGACGCCGAGAGATTATTAATGAATATCCGCTATTCGATGCGACGCTGGATGTCGCATTACCTTTATACATGCTACATCAGTATTAATACCATACAGATGTGAATTAGGTTTGAACTACATTTTGGCAATAATTATCAGTCCGGATATTGCACGGATATGATCCATTGAATTGTTATTTACGGTATATCGGGATGTGTAACACGGATTTGAATTTATAGTACCACGGTGCATTCTAAACATTAAAATGCATATCAAGCTGCGCGTGTTCGCGTTGAAGCAACGAGAAACGCTAACTTGTACGTCATTTGGGAAGTAACACCGACGAGGAAAACTTCGACTTTCGTGTCAAAGCAACGCTTCTTCTTAGCGACAAGCTGTTATTAGTAGAGTTACTTTGCTGGAAGTTGTTAATGATGACGCTAATTGCGGTCATTGACCAAGCGACATTTATCAGAATGTAGAAACCCAGGTTGTATATGCATCGGAGCACGGTGGCTAAACTGCAAATATTTATCCAAAATTGGAGTAATTAGCTGAAGTAATTTCAAGAAGCGGCAATCAGATTGAAGATTACTTCTCTCGTGCTTACGTTCCTATGCAGCCATGCATTTGCCATAAATACATAAAATCCACAATCCAGCAATGCTTTTTTTATAGATAAACTTCTTGCAGCTTTAATTTTCATTTTAATCATTTTAATTGTCACTTTAATCATTTTATTCTTCACTTTAATCATCTTAATCTTCACTCTAATCATTTTAATCTTCACTTTACCGCTCCAAATAGAAACAGACATCGATCATTACAAAAACCAAGGAACTGCGATAAAAGATAATTAATTATCGCTTTACTTTGGGTACATAATTACAAATTCCAGGTCAATTGAGCAACAGACTCTTTGACCATCGAATTTAGAAGACAAGCGACTCGCCAATGAATCAGATCCATTAAAAATACGTTAGCCGAGACGAAACCTACAGCTGCGACGAGTCATGGCAACGTGAACGATTCAGGTCGACGCGGTCAGGCCCTGTTACTGCACACCTGGTTTTTAAACGAGCGCGCATTATACAGGGTGTCCCAAAATTGTGCCGCTTCGGGGAAATTAGAGGTTCCTGAGGTAATTTCAAGTAACTTCTTCATTGACGCGAATGCAATCCGTGGCTTTGTTCACGAGTTATTGAGGCAAAACAGTGACCAATGAGAGACGAGATGAGATGGCGCAAGATGGCTGAGTCAATGAACGTCACTGGGCTTTGACCGTCCATTAGCTCGGCCGCTTAACGCCAGCGGAGCTCGCCTGTCATTGGTCAGTGTTCTTTTGTTAATAACTCGTAGACAAAAGAGCGGATTGCATTTGCGTTAAGGAAAAAGTTGCTTGAAATGGAGTCGGGAACCTCTCATTTCCTGGAAGTACCATAATTTTGGCACAGTTTGTACGATGCACGTTAATTTTTTCACTTATCACCGAGATGGAATAAAATTCAATAAACGCAGTTGTTTAATAAACACAGCTACAACTAAGCGTTGAAACAACGTGTAATTTGCTTAATCCTTTCACATAATGTTTTTCGACACGCAAGACGTGCCACGTATCTTACATTCGCGTTGCACACCGTGCGGCAACGGGGCCCGCGACGTCCTTTTGGCCACCGAAGTTCGACGCACCTCGAAAAGTCGGTCGCAAATTGTATGAAAGATGAAACCTTTATGAGGGTCACGCCGGGTAGGATGATGGAACGAGCTGAATCCGTGTAATGCACGTGTCGGGGCACAGTTAAAGGCCTTCCCTATTGAGTACCTTCGCGCGCAGGCAGAGAAGGGCGGCTAAAGAAAAGCGCCGGGTTGTAAGGAGGAGCCAATTTAGCTCTCGCAAGACACACCTATAGAAATCGTAGATGCTAACTTGTTCCGTTTGTGTAGCGACGAACCATCCCTCCCCGCGCGTCATTGAACGGTGTCCCCGAGGGCGAGAGTATCGATTCCGCGCTTTTAAATGCAACTTGACTTAAACCACCCGTGAAAAGAATCGCTGACGATATTTCGTATTAAGAAATTCAACGGAGTCCCTTGGACGCACATCGATGGCTCGCGTTTTTACTTTTTTATTTCGGTGGTGGAAGACGGGCCGGGGCGATAGCAATTGCTGAGAACTCTTTCGTGAATCGGTCTGCGGAACTTCCTACTGAGCAGCTTGCGGGGACTTGTGCGAATTTAGAAATCGGTTTTCAGATAGTATTTCGATTGCGAGAGATAAGTTCGAGATTTAAAATAATAAAGAGTTACGATACTGATTTCTTCGCGACTATTTATTCGAAACCTCAAATCTAGATAGAATTTGGAAAATGAAGATCTGAATATTTTGATAATCGTTTTGACAATATTTAGAGTTCGTTATTTCTTTATCTAGGAGTTAAAATGTGTCATGGTAGATGCTAATTTGTATTTATATTCGTGACGTAATTTGTATGAAATTCGTGACATGTGCGCTCGACTTTACGCCACTAAAATGCACTACAAGTATTTATTTTATTAATAAAATACAGTACCTTTTTAATCGTCCAAATAAGGTTGTCGTAGCTCACGCACAGCTGGCAACTGCATAAAAATATCAATGATACCACAATTCGACCGCGATGTTAATTCTATGTCAATTCTATAGGTAATTCTATGTTCTTTCATCATCAGGAATCCTTTCCCGGGGCAACACGGGTCCTCGGGCAGAATAAGACCGCCCCTTCTGGGCCTGCCGAGCCTGCAGAACTACCCGAGACCAGGATTACCTCATAAGCCAGCGTTACCATCGCCGCCGGTCTCTATACCGGTTTCTATACCAAAAACTACCAGGTTGCAGCCGGAGGAGGTGAAGCAACCCGCGGGGAAGACAGATGACAATGCTGTCGGCCCTCACGTACGATCTATGGAGGAGAACGAGGTCGAGGGCCCACCATTGAGCTCGAAAATAACACCTGCCGAGGCACCACCCTCTCAAGACATTTCGATGACTTTGGTGCCAGTCACAGCCGTCTGTGTACTGGTGGTCGGCCTTGGTATGGGTGCCTGGTCTCTGCGAAATAAATTCTGCAGCACCAAGAAATCGAAGAAAGACACGGTGCGTAGATCCGTGAAATTATTTTCAGGATCTCTTATCGAAAATGATGCGAATATATAAAGACAAATATCTATTTATAATCATATCTGTTCGTTTAATCCTATTATATATACTAATTATATATTATATATATAATTGTTATTTAAATTGTGTTCTTTTTCAAACGCGAAAGATGGTTCCAAAAAGTGGCTACGTATTTTCAATACTATTTATTATCGCAACTGCAGTAAAATGCAGTTAATAATTAGTGAAATTAAATATGATATTCCTAGAGAACTTTTTCGCAATTTTCTTTTATTATCAAATGACGGTTTCGTTTGCAGAATAAAAATCCTCAGACGTTAAATGACAACGTAGCGTCTCCGTTAATTATATGCGGTTTGTCAAAAAGCGATTTAGTTATGTTTGAAATTTTCAGAATATCCCGTGTATATTTTTAATATCCGTCTAATATTTGTTGCAGAAAGAGCAAGCTTCGGTGAGCGTTTCAAATATATCGGACGATCCATCTCTCGTTTTAAAAAGGTGGCGTGGCCCGAAGGCTCATAACAATCGATACGAGCCCTGGGAAAAAGACAGTCAAGCCGGTGCACAGAATAAACAAGAAGATAAATGGGAATTTCCTCGACACCGACTGAAGGTCAGTGACAGGGTTAAGTGGCAATAGGGATCTTAGGACACACTCGGTGTTCATGAAAAATATATTCGAATTATAAAATTTCATTTTAAAAAACGTGAAACACTCTATTCATTCTTTAGGTATCCACTTGCTAAGAATTTTTTATTACCATCTCATGCAACTCTGTAAATCCTACAATTTTCATTAGCAACACTCTTTTCTACCGTTTTATTCTTTTTCATTGTTTTATTATTTTCTACTGTTTTACACTCTTCTCTATTATGCAAAGTATCAAAGATATCTCAAGAGGTTTAGACAAACATTAGTAAAAGTTCGACGATCGGTAAAACACAGATGATAACTTGTTTGCGATTGTGACAGGTCTTCAATATTCTCGGGGAGGGTTGTTTCGGACAAGTCTGGAAATGCGAGGCCCTGGACATAGACGGGAAGTCGGGAACGACCATAGTTGCGGTGAAAACTTTGAAAGAGAACGCGACGGAGAGGGAACGGCTGGATCTCGCGCAGGAGCTCCGGGTCATGAAGAATCTCGATCCTCATCCTAACGTTGTTAGGCTGCTGGGATGTTGTACAGAACGCGAACCCATGTTCGTTATATTAGAGTACGTTAGCGGCGGAAAGTTACAAAGCTTTCTGAGAGCATCGAGGGAAGAAAGAAACCACGGTGGACCCGGATTAACGTCCAGAGATCTCACCGGTTTCGTTTATCAGGTACACCGGTGATGTTTTTAACGGTCGACCACGATGAAAGCTAAGACACTATTTTCTTCAATAATTTAACAGTTTAATATCGAATGATATTATGAAAGGAACGTTCGATTAATATTTGTCCATTGCTACATGTAGATATTTTTATATCTGTAAAGTAAAATTTTAAGTTTAGACATTGAGCTATATAAATAATAATAATGATAAAAATAATGACGCGAATAATTAATAATCGGACCGACAATATCACACGCTTATCATAGCTTAATTGAAGCTTTTGAAATAGTTGCACTGAAATGTAAAGAACAAGCTAACACCAATTCGACATCACCAAAAATTAGAACAATTACATTTTCAACGGACTATGCACAAGCCAGCCAATAAATTATTTCAGTAACGTCGACTGGTAACGTTGCGAGTGACGTCGCAGTTTTCGTTCGCGTCCGCGGATGACTGGCGACCGCCTAAAACGACTCGTGTTTTACAGATAGCCAAAGGTATGGAGTACTTGGCGTCCAAAGGAATCATACACAGGGATCTAGCCGCGAGGAACATATTGATTGACGAAAACCGCGCGTGCAAAGTCGCGGACTTCGGGTTCGCCCGAGACGTGGCTGCCAATCAAATATATGAAAGGAAGTCTGAGGGCAGGCTGCCCATTAGGTGGATGGCGCCGGAGAGCTTGTACGATAACATATTTTCCGTGAAATCGGATATATGGAGCTTCGGCGTATTGATTTGGGAGATCGTTACGTTGGGGTCCACGCCTTATCCCGGATTGGCGGCTGCTGAGGTATACATCTCTTCGACTAATTAATCCAAACCTAATACATAGCGCAACTAATAGAGTCGTATGGAATCACTCTATTATTTATATGCGGATGTTAGAAAAGCTATTTTCTCTGGGCTATTAATTTATCAGAACTGGGAGGAAGACGTTCGTTCTCCTCATTAGACGGTCTATTTTGTTTCTTAGAAGACGAGAAGACATTTTGTGAAGTCTAGTTAAAGATCTAAGAATGATAACACGACCAAAAATCCTGCAGTCTAATTCAATTAAGCATAGCTATAGTGCTTTCTCTGTAACGTCGCGAGACGTAGCAAAGAGAGCTGTTGAAAGATTAAAAACATTTAATAATGTTTTAGTAGTAATCCCTTTGATTTACTACAATTATTAAGAGTCTTTCGAGTCGCTCCTATTTTTTACAACAGATGCAATCAATTAAAGATCCACAGTGTAGCTGTGACTAACTAGCACTGATTGTCTATTGACTCGCTGCTGCCTCGCAATTGGTTACGAGGTGGCAGAAATAAAACCGCGACGTTATGGAGGGAACAGAACCACAAAAATGGATTATTCAAAAGGAAACGGATTTCGAATGTTTTGAAATATCTGTTGCAGGTGATGAGAAGGATCAAAGAAGGCTACAGGCTGGACAGGCCAGAACACTGTAAGAGAGAACTGTACAACATCATGTACTATTGCTGGGACAAGGACCCAGCCTGCAGGCCCTCCTTCGGTGAACTGGTCGGACTGACAGAGGGCCTCTTGCTAGATGAAACGGACTACATCGAATTGGATAGGTTCCCCGACCATTCGTATTACAACGTGCTCAATCTTAGCGGTGAAAAATTGTGAACGATATAGCCGAACTACGATTTTCGTTCCTGCTGTGAGAAGAACAAAGTGCGTAAGCAAAGTTTCAAAAGTATCGACCAGCTAAGCTCAGTAGAATTGACACGCCGTCTATTGCGAGTTGAGCCAAATAATTAATACTCTTGGTAATTCTAAGATAGATATTAGACTCTATAATCGTAGAGTTAGCGGATATTTAGATCCGATCGTCGAGAACCGAACGTTGACCACGGTTCGGTACGATTAGTGTACATAAGACGGAGACAGACTGAGAGAAGTTACCCGTTCGCGGCGTCGGCTGATGAGATTATTCAATTATCAATTTGCTTCTAAAAGAAAACGTCTTCTGCAAGATCAAATTTTGTTGTACCATGTGGTATAACTCAATTTTCAATTTTCATAGTTTTAGAGCTCTTTCCATTGCTGGTTGCACAATCGGGCGTAACGAGCTTGGAAAGTTGTACTTTCTTTTAAAAAAAGATCGTCGTCCATAAGTTGAACGATGTGATCGCTGGTTTAATAAAGTGACGCATCATTAACCTTTTTCGCGATTAGAACTGCCAGTGCGAGAACACTTTGATCCGCTCGCCAATTACAGTCGATTTAAAAGAAAGCGTAAAAGATTGACACGAGTTATTTATACGAACGCGTTGGTTGCTATGACGATCAACGATTATTGGCACGACTAACAATAAAGTTACATCGATCGTAACGTGCCGTGCGAGTATAAAACGATGAGCACGAATGCGATGTAATTATTACGATAATTTAACAGATTGATTCCCGCGATGAGCGTCACAGAGTGTCAGGATCGATCGGAGTTACTGAACGATGAGTTAAGCGAAATCACGCGTACGTGATCCCAGCCGTTAATCTTTGGTTTACAAGGGAATTCATGCGTAGGAAGCATTGTCCGTCATAGTATTACCAAACGCGATCGCGCGCCTTCCGCACGACAGAATGTATCGTGCGTTTAAATTTCGTTGATCAAAGTTTATCCGTTCGACTGTTACCAATTAAAGCGACTGATTTTTTTTAGTACGTTCTATCGTTAACACTAAAATTTTCACTTTTCATGCATTTTTATTTATCCGGATTTAGAAATTCATTGATAGAAGTTAAATATAAAATTCTCACGATTTTCTATTTTCTAGTTACACTGACAAAATTACTTTTGGATGTTGAAAGATAGATACACGCATTTGCTATTAGAACTTTTATTGTAGATGGTCAGAGGAATTGTAACTAGCCGGAGGTTAATTTAAAAATTTTTGACACTCTTTGAAATATTTCTAAAAATATTATAACTTTTTTTTTCGTTGCTGAATCTTATCGCCGATTTGAAAATTACAGCATCCCCTTTGCAACCATTATTTAAAACTCAATATTCGATCTTCTTTGGTTATTTTATCGAGTTTTACTGGAAGGTGTACAGCCAATTTGACGTGAGGGTTTTATAACACTATAATACGTGATCGATTCAGTTCCGAATAAATTGGCCAATATATTTCCAAACGTTTCAATTTGCAATATTTCTCAATCAATTGTTAGCAAATCAATTATTTCTATAGTGTCGAATAAAATTATATTTCTTACTCTTTATCTTCTATTCGTCGTCGGAATAAAATGTTGTCCAACTCCGATTACAATGCAGCGCTTGTAATTTTTACCTGATCACGCACTTGTTATGCAACTTACGTCGTTATGTAAATACGAAGAATAATTTATACTACAATTTGAGTTCACTGTAAAATTAATTTCAGACTAAGTTTATACACATGTATCTATCGGATTTGTATATAGGGTGAAACGAAAGGAAACTAACATACAAAGAGCACCGTGAACTAGTCACAGTTCCAATCAATTATATAATATTTTTAATAAAAAATATTAAGTAGAATATGGTAACTGGTGTCAGTCGTGCCTTAAGAAAAACAAAAGATCGAAAGTGTCTATCGCACGTCAATAAATTTTTCAGAGTCGAGTTTCTGCCAAAGGAACAACTCCGATTAAGAAAAATTCTTTTACAAATTGCTACGTAAGCTGGTTTTAAGTTAACAATTTCAGTCTACACTACACGATGAAATTATTTGAGATTCGTTACATTAAATACTCTGCAGCAATCAGTATGTAGAAATAAACACAATAGAAACGAATAAACGATCAGACGCGTGTGAAACTTTTCGCAGCGCATTTAAAACACACGATAAAAAATTATTGAGAAAACTCAGATAAGCGTCTACGTAAAGTAAACAAAATAAGTTGTTGTGGGAGGTTATTGGTCGGTCATTAGCGTTTACATTAAATCTCTTTTGTTAAAAGTCTAGTCGGTATTGTCTGGGCTCGCTATCATCGCGGAAAATTCTTGCCAATATATATTTGTTAGCCGTTTAATTATCCTCGGATAAAAAGATCTTGGAGAAACGCAACGTTATTTTGTATTGTATGGGAATTCCAAAGTAACATTGATCATAAAATTGATTGCAGACATTTTAAAACGGAAATGAATATACTTTAAACAAATTAATGAATATAAAGGCAGCTATAATTAAGTTATAATGACTCTGTGTTCATTGTACGAGGGTTAAACACGTTATAAACACGCAGTGTTATATATTTTTAACAGTTTCTTTTATATGTTGTAATAAATGGTGAATGCATTAAAATATATTTGATTCAAAAAAAGCTGCTAGATGCAGCGGAATTTAAGTAATATGAAAGTTATACTTTGATTTCGTGTATGGTGACGAAAAATAAATGGTCAACGATTTTATTGGAAGAGGAAGGCGCATTTTGTTAAAATAACACGCAACGGAATAGAAAAAGCTTTTTGTACGGGTTTAATGCGAGTTTATTTATTCGAAATACAATTCGCTTCTGGTCGACAAATAAGTTTTGTATTTATTGTTTGAAATTGTTCATATCTAGAATCTAGATTCTGATAGTAGCAAGTGAATTGGGCGTGGTTAATGTTATAATAATTAATGTAAATATATTACTTGTAAAACCTTTTTATGCACTAATGTAAATTGTACATATATCTCCTACTGTTTGATAAGTTATTGTATAATTTTTTGTTGTAAGAATAAATTACATTTTATTAATCACTGTGTTTCATTACAAGTGGATAGATTATGTAAAAGTTTGGCGCCAAGTTTTGCATGCTTATAATTGGCAGTTAAGCTTTCAAATGCTTACAGATAAAATTATTAATGTAAATTCGTTTTACAAATAGCGTTTGCTATATTTACTAATTTTAAACATATGAATCATCATTCCATTAATGCATATTGTATATATATTGTGGAATTCATTAAAAAGTATATAGGAATGCTTTCAATTAATGTTTTGTACGTAATAAAAGCAATAGCTTACATTTGTACTATTTCTGAGAAATTTGTGAATTCAATATATCATTGCAACGAACGTACAAGTTTCGTAATCTCCATTGTTTGTGACTTATATTACATACTGAATAAAAATAGTAAAACACAAATCTTATTGTTTTACTTTCTTACAGAACATAAACAATAAACTAGATACTTATATATGTATATTTATACATACTGATATTTTGTATAAAATATCTAGTTCCACATTGTTAGCTGTTATTAAAGTCATATATACATCTATTCTGGTCACAATATAGGTTCCTATATCTACGTGAGGCCAGATGTTCGTTTACATTTGTATTATTATTGAAAAGGCAATTTAAGGTACAGCTTTTCTTCTTAGCGTAGCATCCTTGTCTTTAAAATTCAATAAAATCTCGTCTAGAAGTGCTATTAACAAAGGATTACCTCCTAGACGTTCTATCTCATCTCTTGCTTTCTTATCTAATTCTTGAAGCACAGCTTCTGTATAAGCAAACGAGCCAAACTTTTCTAATAAATTAATACAGTAACGTTTTACGTCGATGTCCTTAGTCCGCTGCCTTAAAATATCTTTGTAACAATCTATTAAGGGAAAACGCTTCAATTTATCACGGATAGATTGTACAACAATATCTGCATTCGAACAAAGGATACTCATCAGCTGCCTATCTTCGGGATGACTACGTATCGCATGGATTATGGGAAAACTGAATTTCCCTTCAGACAAATCTTCACAGAAACTCTTATTTTCAGCATACTGTAAGAGTATTACATCATATTATTACAATAATATGCACTGTTCTGCTTTACTTACCTCCTGAAGAAGTAAATTGGAATAATCATCACGAATTTGGAAATAAAGTCCTATAATTCCTGCCAAAGGTGTGAAATCCTCTTTACAATTTGAAAACAACTGCATTAAACGGACAGCAAGATTAAAAAGTCCACCAGTTTCTACAATACATTAATTAGCTCCAACACCTTGTCCTTGCAAAACAATTAATACTATTTTTATATTATGATCTAAGACTTACTGCGAATAGTCATCTGTTTATAAGCAGTTTCAGAAGGACAAATGTAGTTATCTCTCCAATAAATCTCCATACCTTGACCTCTATGAAGTTCCAATAACTGTTCTACATATACTTGCGTACCCTAATTATAATAAAAATAATATTAAATCGATTGCTAAGGTGGAAAAACATCTTTACTCTTGTTTCCCTTCACCTCTGGATGATTTAAAGCGATAACCTTCTCCAAGGCAATGAACAATACATAATTTGCAGCATTTATTGTACTAGCTATTCCATAAATATTGTGAGCTACAGGAATGCCTCTTCTCAAGACCGAATTATCTTGAATATCATCAATTCTGGAAAAGTCACGGACTAATCAATCGAACATAAAACCTATATAATAAAATCTGAACTAGTGCTACGTTTAAACTTACAAGAGGCTAGAAGTATGAAGCATTTGAATTATATCACCAACAGCTTGAAGCTTGTCATGTGGTATTTTCAACCAGTAATTGAAAGCTTGTGCTAACTTAGCTCTGATCTGTTTACCAGGCACTTGTAGAATATAACTAAATGGTTCCAATAATATCTACAAAATAAATAACTCTAAACTATAAAACACAAAATTGTTTGATTAGTGAAAACGAGGGATAGTTGATTATAAATAGCACATCAAATATTTACATATTATGCTACTAATATATTGAAAAGGATATACTCTGAAAATATACTGTTTGAGGACCTCATTGTTAATTATTTTTACATGATTAAAATTTGTAACACTTCTTATAGTAACTAAAAATTTGTTAAGTAAAATTCCAGATGTCAATACAAAGTAGACAGTTTAACACTGTATCGTGTATTTAATTGTGTTGTCACTTTGACAGATCTGTAACCTAAGCAACAGCAAGCTTAGATCACCGGTAAAACTAACCTCATCTTCCTCCTTGTCACCGGCTGCCGAGTACGGTACATTTCTTTTGTTCTCCATTCTGCGTTCAATCTCCGGAAGCAACAGTACGTTCGTGATCACGAGGATTTTAGAAAATACGATCGATAAAAACTACACGTGGTAATCAAATATTTGTTTCAACTTGTCGTATGACTCGTGCACGTTCCATATAATCATCGTCTGCTACATAGTCACGTGCTGAATGGCGCGCTTCAACTGATTTTAACACTGCTAATCGTCGTTTCTTTTATACAAAAACTATACTACCAAAGGCTATTAAATATTTATTTATACGGATTATAATTATCCTTTTTTGTTTTTTTTGTTTTTTTTAACAGAAATTTGCGTTTTCAATTATCCTAGCATTGCATGAATATTTTAAAATACGTCATTCAGAGTTTCGAACGAATGCTAAAGATGTCACTATTGCGCAACATTTAAGTAATAAAAATGAAACTTAATCAAATTCATCCTTATTTATTAAACAATTTTTCACCACAGAGGCTTATTTTTAATTAAATTAAGAATAATGTTTTCTAAAGGATGAAGCCATTATTTAATAATTCAAAAAGATCGGAAAAATAAATTTGAGCGATACTTTTGTAAAAATACTTTATCGCAAAGTTGAAGATTCTCATCCTTTTCTAATGAGATTCATTTTTACAATATTCGGTTTATTTTTGACGATAAGAAAGAGATTTCAAGAAATAGAAAATTTGTCTTCACTTATTCTTAATATTTTCTTTTCAATGCTTTAATTCGTGCAAACACACATTGTCAATAATTTCTTAATTCAATCGTTAGTTATATAGGAATGAGGGGTGAAGAAAGAACGTTGTGTAGTCTTTATGGGACACGGATTGTCAAATATTTAATATTTGTACATCTACAACGGTAACAATACTTTACAGGGTCTAATACTTTCGGCCGATAATGTATATCAACGTGGTTTTACCTTAACAATACAATTTTTCTCGCATTCAACGACCACTGTCACACCGTTCGAATACCAGAACTCGTCGACACCCGAAGTCCTACTGCAATAACATTTCAATTTCTATCTTTTCTTTCGCTAGCGATTACCTACAAAGTATTAAAAAAATGTTAACGCAAGTGTTACGGGGATAGGACACCGGGTGCGCATCTGTTAAAACGCGAATTTACTTACGAACTTTCGATTATAGAAAACGCGCAAGTTTCCCCCGATTCTTACAAATTCGAATGAAAAATCAAGAATGTTCAATCACAGTTCCTGCTACGGTTAGGCCGTGAATTATCGTGTTGGCACGGCACATGAGACAAGCGTCTCTTCTTTCTTGCATCGAGGATTAATTAAGACAACGTTGCTATTTGACACGTCCTTTGCTCGGGTTCACTATCCTCGTCCGACTCACTTGCCCAAGAGGGCCGACGCTCATGTCACATTTCCCCGTCGCTGTTGCCTATTCGACCTGTTGGCCCCGTCACTCCATCGTCCATTACGTCGGTCACCTTACAGAACGATTGTCAATATTAGGATCTGCATACATATTTTATCCAATATTAATAAAGTCATACGATTTTCATTGCTGAACTTCTGTAATTTCTGCCGAGTTTTACTTTTTAACTAAGGAAAACATTTTCAGGTACACCAATAACGTAATGAAATAGTTCTAGAATTTTAATAAATAAATATATAGTCAATATATTACCTCTATTACATACAGCTATTTTTCATTGACGTAATAAAATATACGAAGATGAAACGATCTCAAAACAATTTACTTTTATTTTCGTAGAAAAGATAATTTCTTCAGCTATCGATGCTATAAAGATTTTTGAAAAATTCATTCATCACCGCAAGAAATTCAAATTTATCGTATCGACCCACTTTCCACGTGGGTGTAGATAAGAGGATCCCGTAACTTTCGCATTATGTTCCGTAATACTGGGCTGTGTAATAAATTCATTCGCGTTCCATTACACGAAAATTAAGCAAGATCTACTAATTCTATGTAAAGCTTACTGTGTGAATAATGCATGTATTATTTTGTTGCCCGGAATTCCACCACCCTTAACGATTTAAATATTACTTTATCGTAGAAGGTGTTCGCTCCCTTTCTGTTAAAAGTTGCCAACATTTGCAGCGTTTACTGCACTTACTACGTTTTTTTAGAAGATTTTCATAGTATCCAAAATAAAAAGAAAAATTTAGCAGGTGCAGAAACTAATAAGCGTCAAATTTGTAGCAGCATACTTTTACCATACTTTAGGTTTTTAATTCCGTTATGGCAGAAAGTGTTTTCGGAGCTGATGGATCAGTATGTTTTACTATAATCAATGTTTTCAATGTTTTCTCATCTGCGGTGGTTGTTGACCGACTCTTCATTTACGAAACTTTCATCTCTATCGACCAATTTCTCGTATCATCGGCGAACCTTGGCTTTATTTGCATTTGGAGCAAGCATAGTATTAATATATCGTGGTGTTGTTACAACGTTACATGCATTGCTCCGCTTGTACAAGAAACACGAGAAAATTACATTTTTAATTATGAAATAATTCAGGATATTAAACGATCTATAGGTACAACTTTATTCACTTCGAATATTTTTATCGTTCTGAATGAAAAAGTGGACATAAAAAACTCGAGCAATATTAACGAAGCCATGGGAGACGTGAAAAAGTGAATAATCAATTTCTGCGTCAGTTTCAGGAAACAGAAGTTACGTAAAAACAGATATTTTTCTCTTAACGATTTTAATATGTTCACAATAATGTAATAATACTTTTTAAATCCTACGACGTTCTTAATCCTTTGTATCTTACTTAACAATTTTCATCGCATATGTGTAACTCTGCAGCCTGGCAATGACTAATACAAATTCACGAAACGACCATTATCTCGGTCTTCGTTTTCACTTGTCGCTATTATCTTAGGACTCGTGTTTCATAAATTTTGTCAATTTCATATGCAGCATCTTATCACCGTCGACAAATCTACATAATTCCAAGAGCATCGGAAGGAGAGGTACATTTTCCTTCGCAATAAAAGTCTGAAGCAACACCGAAATAAAAGTGCTCGACGTTTCCGTTGTCACGGTCTTCCGTTCGACCAACATTTTTCCGGCCTCTGTCGGGGGACGTTTTTACCTACCAGTACTTCCTCGAAACGATCATAATGTTCGGACCTGGTGTTTAAAAGGCTTTCAGTCACCGAATCCGCGGCGTTGCTTATCTGGCAGACCGAGCCGTGATCCCCTAAAGCGCTGGACGCGATGTACAGCAGAGACAGGGCGGCCAGCAGTCCGGCTGCGAGCAGAAAGAAACAAAAGCGGGAATAGCCGGAAGAGTGGTTCCTACAATTTTGGAGTAGCGGCGGAAACGGGAGCGGTTGCGCGTAACGTAATTTTTATGCGCGTATCAGACGTTTCGCAGGTTCCCGCAATGCATTTATTATCGCTAGAGCGGCCCCGTACAAAAGATGCCTGAAAAAAGTACCGGCAACGTAGGAGAGCCAAAGACTGTGCGGTTTCCATGCCAAAATGCAGGACAGCGGCAGATAAAATAACGCTCTCCGCCAGCCGTTCGTTATCGCCAGGACGCCGGACCAGCAACAGGAACAGAGCGACTCATCATTCCTGGAACAAAAATGCATACTCGGTTTCCCTCTTACTTTCCCTCATCTCTTATCCATGGCCGCGGAACCGAGTACTTTAAACAGTTTTTGCTGTTCTATATCTGCACATTAGATTACAACGATTCCAATGAATATCCTGATATTACCGTGAAAATAATAACTTTTCGAATACCATAGAATTTATTATGCAACTGTTATGGACGTCGCGATATTACTTGCATACCCGATAAAGCCACTACTATGTAAGGAACTTCAGATTTGTGCATATGTAAATCTAGGCAATTTACTGCTTCAGATACAGATATGACATGCACATTTATGCAATCATATTTATGCAACAAATGACGCTGTTTTGCCTCTTGCGAGGATACATGTTCAAGTTACAAGAGATTACATATCTTTTCGTGGATTTTAAAAACTAGAGAGTGCAGTTAGGGAAGTGGTATTAATTGCGCCTTCGAATGCAATCTTAAAATTCCCCTTACTAGTTGTTAATCTATGGTATTAACAGATAATTTACACGTATCTATGTCACAAAATATGGGATGTTAAACGTCTTAATTTTTTGGGATTTTTCTTGTCTTAACTGTGTTATCTATATTTTTATTATCCTGCGGTATCATACAAAATATTCGACACAAACAATCGAATCGTCTTTTACACGATTTTTATTTGTGATTTGTAATTTTTATTGACGAGCGTATCGAAACAACTTGGTATCAATACCTGACACAGATCTGCACGAACAGCGTGATGGCCCACGTGATTTCCAGGAAGAAGATGAAACCGGCTGCTGCTCTGAAATAGCACGAGAAGCATGAAACTAGGCGAGCGATCGTACATAAACCCTCATACGCGAGCAGATGGGGGGGCTAGGCAAGAGGATCTGACATCACGCATTACTCTAGAGTGTCCGTCATTAGTCTACGACCGACAACGCCGCGATACCGGCTGCTATACATAGATTGATTGATGGATAACCGGACATTATCGAACCACTATTTGCATCGATTCAACATTTCACGGTGCAATACGGTATGCAAAAGTATTCGACGCACGCGGCGCGGTCAAACCAACTAATTTCCAGGTTCGTGAAAAGCAAACTGTCCTCGATAGAGGATGAAAATATTCTATGAAATATTCACCTACATCTTATTTTTACACATTTTTTGCGATCAGAAGCTGTTAGAAAATGCGAAGGATATCGACTTTTTACGTCCCGATACGTCGTATTGTTCATATCTCTTTCAGATGAACGTAGACGCTGTATTCGATCGAATATAAATAGTGAATCGAGATTCGCTTGTTCGAGAATTGATGCAATAATTTTAGCAATAATTACCCAATGATGTTCGCGGTAATTGGGGTCAACCAGCGAAAAGTAATTCCAATTCAAGTACCATTTCAAACGTGTTATTTCCTGGTGAACCGATGTTCGTGATAGATTTATAAATTTACATACCTTAGCTGCTGCTTATATACTATTCAAGACATATAAAAACAACTAGTACGACTCGTTACGAACAGGGATACCTAATAATAGGCTAGACCACGCGTATACCTGTCTTTTTTATTAGAATCGGCTTGTTTATACGAAGCGGCGGCCGTACGCGTTCTGCGTAATGCCGACCGATAACGATTGACCCGGCGAACTCACGTGCACGTTACACCGGCCGATAACGAACGGGCTCGTCATAGCCACGCATACGTGACAGAACGGGTCGCGAAGGCGTGCGCACCGGCTAATATTAATTCCGGGAAGTGCATCGATAGAACCCGATGCCGCTTTGATCTAACAAACTTCGTTATCCGGCACTCGGTGGATCGCGTTAGTCCTCGTACATGAGCCGGGCCGCGCGGGACCCCCGGGCCGGACAAAAGTCAATGGGGAATTACGATTCTAAGTTCATACTTATCGGCGAGTCTCATTCGATAAATTGGAAAATTTTACAGATCCGCGGTGTGCGCGCGCCGTTGCAGATTGCATCCCGGCCGTATCTATGGAAATGAGCGTTTTGCATGCATACGGGCCGCCACACCGTAAAATATGATCGGCAGAGTGATATATCGCGGATTAAGGACACGCGTTCGATTAAAAATTAATAGCTTGTTTCTCGTTCCTTTTTTTTTTTTTCACCGGTGGCGACGGAATGGTCGCGCCCGCGTGCAGACGATACTTTGAAGATTTAGCCGGTGGTAATTGGCAGACGCGCGAACGTCAAGTTTTTCGGCGAGGTGTCCGTTTTTTCGTTATTTTAGTCACGCGGCGCACTGACTCGCGTAATTGATCATGTAACACGGTCACGTTGTTCGTTTATTCGACGACGGAACTAGCCGGCGACGCAGCCAAAGTCCAGATTTTCTAGTTTCGAGGTGCTAAGCTCGCGAAACTGAAAGAAATATGTTCCCGTTATTGACGGATGAAAATAGAAATCAATAATAATTGCTTTAATACCGATTGCAACAGAGAAAGGAACTCGATGCAAAAGATGTTTTCGATTTGCGAGGACAATGAACATCGCGAGGAAAGATAAGTAATCATCGGATAACTACGTAACTGTTTTAAGACTGTACTAAATAACTCGACTGTTTTTTAGTTGTTAGAGAGAATGACTCCGCCTGTTTTTCTGAGATTTTCGATATAGGCTCAGCAGAAAAAGTTAAAAAACAAGAGTTTATAATCTCTTCTTTGTCATGCCAAGTAGTTACAAAATTAAAAAAGAAAGTACTTCAGTAATTGTTCAGGAGACTCGTCTAAAAATTATTCAAGCCACTCGGTCTATTTTCGAAAAAAGTTATTGCGTTGCGAAAGGTGTACGAACACTCCTGTGGACCACCGCATATTGGAACCGGTGCCTACAATCTCATTTGGAAGCCGTGACCCGCCGAGTGTTCCAGTTCATAGCAATCGAATCGGAGGCTAAAAGTAGATTCGAGTCGCATTTTCCAAATCGCCGACGATTCCCGTAGACGGCGACGGAACGCGAGACTTGAAATTTTCTAAATTGATACTCGCGGATGAAAAAGTATCCGGCGATGAGATTCGTCTGAAAATTCGGTTCGTCCGGGTTCGGATAATGGATTGTGAATTACGGTACACGCGTGTCGAATTATCCTCACGTAACGTAAAATCCCATCAGGTGTTGATGATACGCCACATCCACGCCGACCCCGCAAACGACTGAAACAGAAAAAATATCGAAAACAGGTGTCAAATTCGATTCCATTTAAAATTTCACTTTATTTAAAGTTCGATCGATATCGTAACATATTCGTGCAGATATTCGCGATAAATAGTTGTAAGTGTGTTATTAGACAGTTGTTAGTATGCACGTTGATATCTAAATGCAAACAGTACAGAAGTTATGGCCTTGCCTTTCGGCAGTATACACTTATACGGTTATCAAACGACGACAACAGTCAATGTTTATCCAGATGTAGATATTACATGAGTGACGGCCGTCGGGTATCTCCATATACGTCTACCTTAAAGTGGTACGAATCATTTGTATGCGCGATCTTCGTACATTTCTATGAGGATTTCTATGTCTATCTTTACGAGAATTTCCACCGGGGACCATTTTCTTGAAAGCAGCATCGCGTCGGGCAATCGTAAAAGTTCGACCACGATGTTATTGTATAGGCTTTTATTATTATTAATTCCATTATTATTCTACATTTATATTATTATTATATTATTACTATTATATTACTATTATTATATTATCACTATTATATTATTATTATTATATTCTTACTATTATATTACTGTTATATTATTATATTATTATCATACATTTCTATTTATATTATTATTCGTTTTAAATCATCTTTTATGCAACACGAAGTAATTCATGTACTTACAAAATATACGAGATTTTATAAAAATTGATTGTTTGAAATTCTGCATATTTGCAAATTCCACAGAAGCATCAATCGTTTCCAAACGGCGCACCTCAAACATTTTCTATCAACTTTCCTCCATATATTTTATAATCGTTAAAATTACAGCGACGCACACGTGAGAAATGGATACAATTATTTACCCAGGTACACATGATAAAAATACACAAGATACGAAGCACGTTCCCGTTATTTCTTTTTTTTTTTAAATATTCCTGTTCCAATGATAAGCTGCAACATGCGTGTTTATCGGCTTACAGAGACGTTAATTACTTTTCATAAAGCGAACGCGATATTTCAGCGAACTACGTGCATATTCGAAACGTAAAGAGCCGTCGATTTTTATGATACAGCCGCGTCAATTTTATGGCCACGCACGCGATATTCGGGCGAATACGGGAATGTGTTATTGCCGGCTCCACCTGAGGCAGCCCCCGGACGGTTCATTAATACGAACCGGGGACCGGTGTAATGAAGTGGATAGAGGCGCGCGCGAGATTCCTAGATCCGCTAATGATCGGTTTCTTAAATTGTCCCTTCTGAGGCGAGTGCAATTTCCCGCGGCAAGTAGGACACGCCGAGGTGGATGATTGATAATTAACCACGCTGATTACTGCTATGGTATTCACATCGCCGAACGACATTCGAATCTTTAGTAGAACGAGAGAGAGAGAGAGATGAACGGTGACTCGCCCGCGATTTTCACCTGTCATTAGAGATTTTCTAATCAACGACTTTCGATCTCCGATTATTATCGTACCGCGCGTGTAACAGAGAAAGGAAATTGTCTCACAATGTCGTCAATCTACCTTGCACTAACGATGGTCACTTTGGATTATTAATTTTTATTTTATTTTATTCTTTATTATTCATTTTTTTAGAATATTAATTTCCATTCCAGTATCAAAGCATGTATATACATAATCTAGAAACTGTAATGTAAATTTTTCGTCTTTGGTTTATAAAATAAAAGATTCTATTATTTAATACTAATTTTCATTTTTTCCAGTATCGAAACGTGTACTTATTGTTATAGGAATTATCTGATCGCGCTATTCGAAATAGCAGTATTTAAATAAGACGGTTAACGCTACCTAAAAACAAATCTTTTGAATAGAAAAACTTTGTTTTAAACAAAATGTCGCGGTTTCGGGGGGAAGAGAGTCTCAAAAAATCACTTCCCTTTCGGCCCGTCGACCGACAATGGCGCACGGCCGCTTAACGAGGAGAATTTACGGGGCACGATTTCAGACGGGTAATATCGGAGGACTACCGGTCCGCAACTTTTCCGCAAACTTTCGAGCTGTTGACTCTGAAACAGAATCATTTAACCCTCTGTATCCAACCGTTGCGTTCCGCGCTTTCTTCTGCTTGAGCTGGTTCGACGTTTCGCTCGATTACATCCCGTTGTTCCCGTTCCTTTCTCCACAGGAATATTGGCTTTTCCGTAAACTCGGCGTCGTCGGCGGGAACTTGGTCTCCCCGCTTCGGCCTCTTTATACCATCGGAATTATAATATAATTGATTCTAAACGAACCGCGAACGATCTTACATTGTTTCTAACCATGGTGCAACAGGTGGCGGGCTTGCTCACATAAAAATGAGACGGAATACGAGATTCGGGAATCTCAAGGGGCCGAGCCTTTTGTTCTGTTACACCGTCTTGCAAACAAGTTGCTACTGTTTCGAACGTTCATTGATCATAATTTCGTAATCAAGCGCGACATTAACAATTCTCGCAGTTTCAGTACTCCTTTATTTATGTGTATAGTAATATAATTAATTTAAATTAATGGAGAAATATTGCATGAATTTGCTGGCTTATTTATGTCTACGTTCTTCAAACGCTTTTCGATGGCACATTCGAACAATGCATAGAACGTGTCCATCAACGAAAGGATTTCTTTATTTGTTCATCTTTCATTATTTTTCCAGCTTTCTGCAATACAATATAGCTTAGTAAGATTCTTTATACGCCTCGAAAATTAATTTCCGTTAAATGAAATTAATTCAGAGCCCAGTGCACCGTCGGGTGTAGTTCAGCAAATTGGAAAAACGCAGGAAACAAATTGCTACAATGTTAGCATCCCTGGGGGACATTGGAAAAAAGATAACAAGAAAATGACGTGACGTGGGAAACATCGCGAACTGTGAAGCCAACGAAGTGTGTAGAACGCGATCCCATTTTTATGAAAATTTTTTGATTATTTTTCTATCTCGTTTCGATGTTGCACCGTAGCAAGAAGTTTATGAAATGAGTGGTTCAACGTAGAACACGCCAGGGTATTCCCTCGAATAGGGCGCGCATTGTGAAGCTCTCGCAGTCGTATAACGAGAGCGGAAATAGTTTTTTTGATTGATTAAAGGATCGAAATTCGGACACGTTTACCGGCGACGGAACGTAATACGCGTGCCCGACGGAGCTGGGAGAATGTTGCATTCCGCTTCTGTCATGTACGTAGGGGGCGAAGGCGCGAAGGGATTACATTGTCCAACCGAAGTTAATCGAAATTTTATAACGCATGAATTGCAACACCGCCGCCGGTGAACGTAATTGAAGTTTCAGTCCGTGACACATGGGTCATAGGCGACCGATACGTTATTCATACCCGTTGCGCGCATATTTTTGCATAATTGTAACGAATTATAATAATAGCAAACAAGTAGCATGGAATGCATATTGGCGAGCAGCAATGTTCAATATGGATTACGAAATGTATTTACCAATGGGTAATAAATGTTTCATTTCAATTGAATTTGACCTGAAATATTATAAATTGTCAAAAATATTGATTGAGTTAACAAAGTTGAGAAAATTATTAATTTTGTAATAACAGATCTGTTAAGTACTTATAATATTCCAGATTATTATAAAATATTAATACAAATTTTCTGCGCAAACGCGGAGAGAGAATAAGCATGCTGAAGCTTTTGTTTAATCACTTTAAAACAATCGACACATCTGCTGTTCCAAATTGCACCAAATCGTTTCCATTGAAAATATAAATGTTGTTATTAAGGGGCTTTCGTGTTAATATCTCATTTTCAAACATCCATGAAAATATTTACAAAACGAAACGAAGCAATATTCGACGTACGAAATTAAAGAACAATAAAGGAGATATATTACATAGGATGGATAAAAAATAAGAAATAAATTTGATATTTTTATTCAGGTTTTTTAAGAAAATCGACTTCCGTCTAAGTTACTGTTTACAAACGTAGAAAATGGTGAAAAAATTCTATCTACTAAGTACATAGTTCTCAACAACTGTTTGTAAACACTACCTCGCATAAAGGCAACTGCGGTAGTAGAATAAACAAGTATATCTTCTACAAAGATAAACAAACATAAAAGTTGATTGATCTCGAAACCGGAGCTCCGGCTAAAAAAATGTTACGCCACAGTTACTTCTTATTTTTCCAACTGCGAATTCCTATGCCACCCAGTGTATACGACAGTACATTCCATGCCTTATCTGTGTCGACTGAAAGATTTGGCGAGCCGTCCGCAGAAAGGAAATCGTTTCCGTAAAGAAAGCCAACAGAAACGACGGAAACGAGACCGTCCCGGCGATCTGTCTTCGTTCTCCGCGACCGAGAAAGTAATTAAACGAAAAAGAAGCAATATCGAGAACCGTTCAACCGCGAAGCATTTATAGCATTTATAGGAGGCGTCCTTTTTTCCCTCTCGGCGCTTCCGTTCTCATTCTGTTCCTTTTTTTTCCCCCCCGTTCGACGCGGCGCCCGTCTCTATCTACTTGATCGGTCGGCAACTTGTTCGCCGGCAGCCCTAACCTATTTTGATGCTTTCAGCTGTGAAAACTTAATTCCGCGGCAACTTCCACGGCTACGTTGCTCTTTGGTAAACGCCCGAGTTGTTTCCGCAAGGGGTGTCTGGGCTCTCTAGTATATCGTGCCGCGTCTCGAAAGTTGCGAGATCGCTGATAAATATTTGCTTAGTATCTTTCTATCAACAGCCATCCGCACGGCCGAGGGGTGAAAACACTCCTACGACCGAAGGGATGAAAATCTTATTCGTTGTTTTTTGAGAGACATTCTTCGGGCAACAATCACGAAATGGGAGTACCTTTTGAGATTCTTGTGCAATAACGAAGTTGATGATTTTTACGTATACCTTTCCAAGAAATTATCTGTGATATGGAAATAATTTTTTATGGGATATGAAGACGCGTTATTGAGCTACACTTAATAGAATAATTGTTTTCCACTTCCATTTGCTTAATTGACAGTGTACTTCTCACAAAGTATAATTTCATTGAAGTTACAATATTTAGTCAAGTGTTATACTAATTTTGTGCTAATATACTAAAAAAATAAGTAGAAAATTCTACAAGTTTTAAAACTCAAAAGAAACTTTTTCCTCGTTGGAAAATCGATTTTATATTGTCACAGAGATCGTCGTAAACTAAAAACGATGTCAATATTATCGCTGTAATGTTCGAAGCAATTGGCCGAGTACTGTTAAAGATTGATAAATTTTTCAAAAATCCCCGATAGAGATTTGCACGACGCGAAATATTTAAGCTTTCAATAAAAATACAGTTTTCACGGTGGAAAAAAAATACCTTTGGTACGGCATTGTTTACGGCGTCGATTTCGATCGAAAAAAGGAGGCGCGTATATTTTTCATCGCGCCGGAGCGGTCGGTGCATTTACCTTGCCATTCCGGGGTGCAGTTTCAATTAGAGGCGACGCTGTCACCCCATCCGTGCTCTTTGGTAATGCAATTAGCCGGGCTCGCCACTTCTGTTGCCGGGTATCTCGTAAAAGGGCTGAACGCGCGTGATAATTAAGATGCGCACCACTTCCGCGAATAATTAAGTACTGGTTGAAGGGGACAGGGGCGTGTAGGGGGGGGGGGGGGGGGGGAGAGGGCGGGCGTGGACGCTTGTTCGCTCGCGAACCGTGGGCACCCCGGCGCACAATGAGGCGCGTCGAGTGCGTGTTCATACAATTCCCGTCGAATTAAAGGCCGCTTTGAAGCTTACAAGTCGCCGGGAATCCTCAAGTAGTGGCAACACTGACAAAGGGAAACGTAACAACAAAAATGACGAATAAAATGATAGCCCGGCTCTTGCCTTGGTATCACGTACATTTTCCTCTTCCTGCAATGCTACTCTAAAAAGCAATACTCATTTTACAGAGGATTTCGCGAACTGCTCGCTGGCAGAAGTTAATAGTTTACCAGGGATTTTAAGTATTCGTGACAGTATAAAAATAGTTGAAATATTTAGGGGGAAAGAATTGATTTTATAGAATTTAATTCAATGAATTGAATCAAGCGATTTGATTTAACTTTGTGTTGGTACTCGGGTTCCTTTGTTGGACCAACCAATCGACTGATAGTGAAAAATGTTTTTACTACTCAATAAGTATTTTCATCAAAAACTGTTTAGATTTTAAGCCAAAAATTTTTATAAACGGATGATGCACTAACAAAACCCTTATTAATCGATAGTACCTCGCGCGTGCAAATTATGCTTGTACAAACAGAAAATAATGTAACAAACATTAAAATTTTAGAGAGAAGAAAATATTATAAACTTGACCGTAAGAACAAGTTTATAATTATCTATATACGTGTGTTATGTTTAATATTTTCAATGAATATTGAAAAATGAATATTGCGTTCGAAGAAATCAGCCCGTGACTTCGGAGCCCAGCGAATTCAGCGCGCCCTGTACATCAAAAGGTCGAGGGAAAATTAGAATATTCGAGTTGGGCGGGTTCCCTTGTTAGCACAGTCCAATCGGGTCCCGCGTGAAAAACGAGACGCGATCCGCGTTCAAGGAAAAATCACTCGGTCTCGGAGGGCAGGGTCTCGGGGATCGCTGGTAATCGGCTGACGAACGTTCGTCCCCGGAATCGAATTTTCCGTGATTCCGACCACGACGGCCATTCGATTCGTCGCGCGCGGCGTGTTGTGACAGGAAGGCTTGAAAACTTCGGCGGGGCCCCTGCCCGACGCGAAACTCGGTCGATTCCGCTTTGAGAGGAGGAATAAGAAAAGAAGAAGAAGAAGAGATCAAGAAAATTGGAGCAACCCGGTTCGAGACAGGTTAGGTGCTCCCGAGCACTTCTGGCCGAGAGGGCAGCGGCAAAAAGGGTGCTGGAGGGGCAGATCGTTAACGTTTATCACTCTGCCACACACTGAATTATTAGATTTCTCTCTCTCTCTCTCTCCCTTTCTCTCGCTTTCGTCAAGAACTGCTAAGGACTCGGGATGAATCGCTAAATTTTTCTTCGCATAGAGGAACTTGTGCTATCGGGAACACCCACATCCGAAGTGTGAACAAATTAATGACACCGGAGTGAATGCTGGGGTCAGTTACCGAAATTCGGGTTACCTAGGTCAGTAATCATTCCTGTCATCTTATTATTTTTCTGAATATCTCACAAAAGCGGACCTTAGTTATAGACAATTATTGTAGACAATATACTGTGATATTATAGAATTTGCTGTAAGATTATGTGTAAATGTACAACTCATTAATCATTTTAAAGATCACGCTACTTTATCACATCCTTTCAATTTGATTTCGGTCTGCAAAACGTATAGTGACTCACAAAAATATTTTAACACATTCTACAGCGGAATAAATATTTAAAAATTGAATCAAATGACTATAATTCATATATTTGACATTTTTTATCATTACAAGGTAATTAAATCTGTTAGCATTTTTAAATTTTCATAACATATCTATCGAACAATATTTACTTTATCCATTTCATTCATCACGAAAGGTTTCTAGCATTTAAAGAATTGTATAACAAAATGGAAACTTACAGTAGTACAATCTAGCACTTTTACTTCAATGCTAGATAAAAAATTACTGACCAGCCCATAAATGTCAAGCTTTAATTAAAAAAAGGACCATCAACCTGCGATATTGTTTCGCGAATCAAAGTTGGCCAAATTTTTTTCCAAAATCTTCCCGTGCTATATAATTTTTTTCGAGGAGCGTACACGGTACCACGCCCGCGAAAACAGAAAGTTCCTCGTGACACTTGATGAAAAAGATGCCGGAAGTTTAATCCCGCCGAAACTTACCACCGCGCGTGACCCCGTGCCCGATGGAATGCGAAAATCGGGGAAGAAGTTTTGAATGTTGGCGGGACACAAAGTTAAAAACTCGGGAGGTCTAAAAGTGACCGTGGCCGATGTATTATTCAAGAGGTGAGAAACGCGGCGGTTTAATAAAAGCAAAACACGTGGCGACGGTAAGGTTTTTAACGTGGAAATGGAAGCGCGCGACGACGGCGACGATATTCTTGTCGACGCCGGCAAAATATTTGCTGGGAACTCCCGCGTTTATATCGGAATTGTTCCCACCAGGAAACAAAGATTCCGGGTACCGGTCACCGGTCGGCGCGTTCGCCGATAGCGTATGAATATTTAACAACAAATTCTGTAAGTAATTCTAATTATATCGCTCCCTAGTTCGAAATTCAATAACGGAACTTCATACAACTTCTCGCGTAGACGCGTTGCTCCGATAATCGAGGCGGACAGTAGAATGCGGCAAATGCTCGAGCATTTGTAACGTGGTATTAAATTGCCACGAATATTATAAAATTCGTCTAAATATTACTGATTCAACGTGGCGTTCTTTACTCGAATTTCATCATTAGTGGATACGTTGGAATTTTTACAATTTTTCCAAAAAAAAAAAAAAACAGAGAGAAACTCGCAGGAATAAATCGATAAAGTTTAATTTGAAATAGTCGTGACCGACGTGTACAAATTTATTCGTGCACACGCGTGTACAAGCTTGCATAAATATTTAAAATATTTCCGATATTACTATTTATATTAAAATAACAACGGTATCGCGTTTCTCTTTCATATCACGTATCTTCGAAATGTCGACGCTGCTGAAAATATCTCGAGGGAGACGCGATTGTTTTTGGAGAATTCGTGGCTTGCTTGAGTATATAACTTTTTCCTATATAAAAAAAAAGCTTATTTCCCGCAGGAAGAACATTTTTTTAACTTTGAAGTGGGCACACGGAATAGAACTTTCGATCAAAGGGAAACGTAAATATTGGGGATGTGAAAACGAGATACATGCATGTCTGTATCTGTCTCGTGACTCGTTAAAGCTTTGACATTCAATACCCGGCGAACTTTGTAAGGTACGTGCGACTAAAATTTTCTACGACTCGCTTTCTCAGGATGTGCCCGATATATTGTGCAAATTTGAAAGAGGACAGCAATTGTGTAACAATGATTTATGACTCGTGGATACTTGATAGCGAATATCATTTTGACGAACGCTCATTAAGGGAATCGAGAACTGTAAAACAATCTATCATTTTTATTTTATTCCGCGAAAGTATGTGCATTTGAAAGTATTTCTACCAAAGGATTCGAGAAATTAATGAGTCCAGTCAGATAGTTAACAATAGAATAGGACATAGTGCATAGGGCATAAAAAAGTGACGAAAATATTTTTGGAAGAAATATTTTTTCAACGGAAGAAGAAGATCCTCTCTATGGACCTAAGGTGACTGCAAGTGTAATTTTTATCTAAATGATACAAAGAACCGTCAAACTTGTCACTATTTCGCGTTACGATATCTTAGGATCCAATTGAACGATTTCATTCGCGTTTGGTGTATAGCTTCAGTACAGTTCTCAAGTGATAAGATGGGACCGTTGTGTTTACATTCCCCCTCTCATTAGCAACTCCATTGGCGCAGCTAGAGGAGGGGCAATTTAAACACAAAGATGTCATCTTATCGCGTGAGAACTATACATGTGTCGCTACCAGACCCAACTATTGCTCAAAAACTGTGTACCATTGCCATAGTCAATTTTGACTATTCCACGTCGTAGAGATTTATAAATATTGTTGCAAGAGTATCCGATATTTGTGAAAAATTTTATCCTTATAAAAAGATGACTGAAAAACTGGTAAAAATGCAGGTGAAAACTAATCATTCCCTAGGCTTTCGAGTATCCGATAGTTGCTTTGCTAGTTATTGCATCAGATGGTTATCAAGATTTCATAATTGCTTCCTTTAGAACCCCTCGACTTTGTAACGAGTAATGTTATTACAAATTCCATCTTGAAAATAAATTTTTCTCTTATACGCGTCTTACATCGTTTGAAAATTTTTTTAAATCAAGAAAATAAAAGTTCGTAGAAGTATACTTCCCCGTGTGCAATCTACAGTGATAAGCATAATGCATAAATTAAACCCGATATCCGTGGATCCTATAAGATGTTCGTCGCAAAGTCTCCCCTTTTCCGCGGTACTAAGTTCTAAATGAAATGTAAGGAATATCCGGCGTGCTTTTTGCCCAATTTATGTGCATACATGAATGCACAGAATTCGCGGGAGCTGCGTAACCGAGGATCGGATCTTCCGTTTCCGTGAGAAAGGACTATCTTATATACTGGGAACTGTACCGTTCGCTCGGTTATATCGTCATTAATAATTCACCGCGAGAAGAAGAAATTGTCGTCGTGATTGCACGTTCCTCCGGTGGCGAGTTTTTAATTATGCGAATTGTTGAGAATTTCGTAAGTAGTGTTAAGGTTAAGTCTCCGCATATAGAACGTTACAGGTACAAAATGAATTAAGTAGAAACACTGCATAAGTCGAGACTCGTTGCAAAGTTTCGAATGTCTAAGTTTTCATAATACTTTTGTTATTGACTTTTATCTGATACACTTTTGCGTGGTGCGACAGCTTGGAAACTGGAGATACATTGAGAGTTAAGACTATCAAGCAATATTGAAAATTGTTCAAGCGAGATCGTCTAGCCAGATTTCGTGTTTACTGGTCAACATGTCTGTTTGTTCGAAAACGATAAATTGCTTTTCTAAAAGCTGAGCTCTGTGTCGCATGTTGCGCAGGCCATGTTTCAAAAACATGCGAACTGCCGTCGGCGCTTCTTTTTCCATAAACGGCTACGGTCAGGGACGCAGAGATGTCTCGTCGTTGCCATCGATGCCTGTAAATTCTATGCATTTTTGCGGATCGGTTGACGAGTCTAATTTAGAGATACTCGAGGATTTAATAATGGTTCCGTTCAAACTCGTAGAATTTGAAATTACTTACAAATCGAGTAATTGCTTGCTTGACTGTATACATATTAATTCTTGAGCGAATAAATGTATATTCAAGTCGAAATCGCAAAGATAGTCGTAGATTATCTAATGAACAGCATCTGTCATTTGTGTACGATCAATATTAATGTTTCTTTCGTACAAATGAGAATATATTCGCAAAGAGAACTACAATTTTCTCAGCAAACGAATCACGACATTGAAAATATGATTGGCTAAATTCCCGGGAAATCTTTTCGTCTCCTACCACTTCTCCCCAACTTCTTCCACCAATCTTCGCAGCTCAACCATCTTGCCCAGTTTCTATCACAGATTTTCTTTACAAGAAATGTTCGCGAACTGTCAGGCCCAGATTCCGATGAAACTTTGTAAGCTCGTGGAACAGCGAGAAACAATAAATACGTACTTTTCTTTAGCCGCGGTAGCTAGAGTTTAAACCCTCTCTTTAAAGTTCTGTCCCCGCGGTGCTAACATTTTATTGGGCCCTTAGACTAGGCTTACGAAAACTATACAGTGACTCCTGCTAATATTCGGACACCTTTTAAAACGCGATAACTTTTTTAGAACTGAGCTGCAAAAAAAATGGAACTTTTTAGAAGGTAGAGGAACCAGTTTACTAGATCATAACGAGAGTGCTTTGTTTACAATATTTTTAATTGCTTAGGACGACGAAAGAAAATAAGAGACTAAAAATATTCGAGAAGCATTGGAAATAGTTAATAAAATGGTCTCGTTAATTTTCGGTATGTTGTAAAATTCTCGGTATGCTTATTTGCATTGAAGCACTATTTTTTAAATAGTTTTTGTCAGTTCAAATAATAGCAAAATTAGAAAAAGTATTTCAGTCGTTGCACAGTGAAGTAGCCCCTTTTATATCTCTAAAAGGTACAATTTATTTGGTCGAGCTTGAAAAATGTTATACCGTTTTAGAAGGTAACCGAATACTTTATTTTTACCCACTACTCTACTTTTTTATAAAATACCCAATACTCTATTTTTGTATAAAATAAAACTATCTTTATTTAAATTTATATATCACACACTACCCTCGCAAGTGGAAAAATCCATTTCGAACAGTGGACCTTCCTGACGAAACTATACATGAGAATGCTTGGGATTACGTATAATTTATTTATCAACTTTTAAAACATATTCGTTATCGTATACATTGTACGCAATATAATTCCACTATAAACCACAAAACACCATGAAACACGCGGGAGAACTTAAATTAGTTGCCAGAAACTAGATAGTCAGATAACAAGATTTATACCGTAGGTCCCAATGGATCCGCTGTCCGATTGTTGCTGCACCAACACCTCGCCAAGGAAGTTGTTGATCACGAGCTGGGTGAGCTAATGGAAAAAAAAGGACCCAGAGTCTGAACCCTTCCAGTTTGTTCGGTCGGATGTACAAAACCGCGGTCAGGGTTAATCGTATTCGGTAGAAAGCTCCGTAGTGTATAAATGCGACCCGCTGAAAGCTCAGTGTACCGTAAACGACCGAGAACACCGTTCTCTCTCGGTGTTTCCACCGTGTCAGCATTGTGTACACACAGCCGCGGTGGACACATACTCGCGCGAGCGCGCGCACATCGCGAGAAACTCGGAAACCGCCGACGCGCGCTTCCTCTTTAATTCATTCGCCGAAAACAGCAAATACAATTGCACCCTGGAAACTTTTGTTCCGTCGCGGAGCTTATTATTCCCGGATGAATAGGCGAGGCCTCTCTCGGGCGGCCGCGCCGTCGTCGACGGAGCCTTTGAAACAACCGCGGCCTAAACATTGGAGGCCGTGCACGCGAATTAAGAAAGCTTAAGTAAGAGAGAAAAGACGACCCCGGGAACGGATAAAAACATCCTTTTCAAAAGTTCGCCCGACCCGAAACTACGGCGCTCGCTAAAACAGAAATGTTTCCATTATCCTTGATGCTGTGTTAATAGAAATCCTTTACGCGTGGGAGCGGAGCGTGTGTTGATAATTTAGAATGTTCTACTCCGATTCTCCAGGGGAATCTATTCTCGTTGCCAAAAACGAATCGAATTGCTTTCGATGGTTTTTAAAAATGTTGGAAGAATCTATGTCGACCACCCTCGCAATTTTTGTATACGTTTCACTGTAATATATAATATGTATCAGTAAAATGACTGAAATACTTTTTTCTAAAACTTGCTATTACTTGGAATAAAAGAAAAGTAAAAAGACTGCCCCTTTCATATTTTTATCTAAGCCTGTTATAGCCTACAATAGTGCTGCGAATCTTAACGCAGACGTTCACATTCGTATTTAATTAAAAGTAACAAAAGAGAAAATTTTCCTTATTAAAATATAACCTCAAAACAAAAAGTAAAAAGTTGCCAATTTTCATAAATTTCCGTCCGCTGTAAACGCACAAAAATTAGCAATCCAATAATGTCACCCATCGATTTCCATCGGCTCATTCCACCGATTCTCCTCGAAGAAACACGAACTTCGCTCGGCGAAGTTGCAGGCACTTCGTTTCTATTTCGCAAAATAATGGAAATGAATAGTTCAAGAGACTGCGGCTGCAGGTATATCAAGCGACTTCATGACTCTTGGAGGAACCAAGGCACCGGCTGAGAATGAGCCAATAGGGGAAGGAAGAGCTGGGAACGTAATCAGACTACGGATTTCTATGTATTTATATTTAATCCGACGGACGTGGAGCACAAGTTTTGAGAGCCACACAGGGAACAAGAATCAGAGAGAGCGTGTGAGAGTGAGAGAGAGAGAGAGAGAGCTGAAGACAAAGAAAGGGGAACGGCGAAGAAGTTCGGTAGTTGGATTTTTGTTTGGCGAGTTCCTTTCGGGGGCAAGGTTCAAGGGAAGCTAAACTGAGGTTGTTGCAGTAGATTGCGAGCGACACGTTGTCGGCCGGTCGAGCTTTCCGGGCGAGAATGAGGTCTTGAGAATAGCTTTGAGCACCGAGCCGAGCTACTTCGTGAGAAGAGGCGCGCAGGAGGACGGGGAAAGTCAGTCGCAAAAGCACAGTGCAAAGAAGAGGCGGGCAATTCTATAGAGAGTTATTTGCTCTCTGCGCACCAACAAATCCTGCGAAACGGGCTTTTGTCCGGCGGACCTATTTGTCTCGACATACCAGAAGAATCGCGAACGATTCGGGGGAGGGGGAGGGAAAAGGCCTCGCACGAGTTTTCACTTTTCCCGTTTGCGTCCTCATGTGTGCTAAATCGTCGATTCGATCCCGCTAGTGCATTAAATCCACGGGATATCTCGCTCGAGTGGCAACGCTTTGTAGTTCTCGTGAAACAAAGACCGCCTTCCGATGAATAGGTCGGTTCCATAAAGAACAATTGTTATTCCTTTGTTCCCGTTTCAGTTTCTTACAATCGGAACGAGCTTGATGACCAGAAGACATTCGGCCCTATCTGTGGTAATGCCATGCAGCCGGATGACAACCTTATTACATGCGAAAATAGGTGGATTTATTGCGCTGGTGGCACTTTTCGTGACCCGTGCGCCGAAGTGCACTTAATCCTTTACCGGGAGACTGCTGCGGACTTATTTAGATTTGTGGTAATAATAATTTGATATATTATAGTAATGGAGCTATTTAGAGATTTAGATGTATCATCTAATGCCGCGAAGTAAATTAGATTTATTTATTAGCACTTGGACGTTGTTCGCGTGACATTTTAGATCCATTGTTTTCTACAGAAATATCGTAACAATTATTGTTTAAAAAGCATATGTTAGGGAAATATCATTTATTTGCTGTAACCTATATTGCTGAAAGCCTATCAATGTAACGAAAGATTAATACTCTCGTCAATTAACACAAAATTCGTAGCTCCCTTGCTCCATGCAATTAACAGAGAAATTATATTTCAACTAAACTACATCCAACTATATTATTTTGCTATATTACACATCTGGTTCGAAGCCATTAATAAATAAATAAATGTTTTACGAAATTAGTTTAGCAGTCGCGTAAAATTTAAAAGTAAGAAATTGCAAGTTTTTAATTAAGCAAGAGATAAGAGCTGAGCAAATTGCAATTGCTGTGCAAATTGTTCCGCAAACAATGCAAATTGCAGGCTTTAATATGTACATAGCTTAATGTTGGAACACCATTTAGAACCGCAACAAGATATCCGTGTTTGAAAAATTCGAATTTAAAAGGGTTCGCATGCTGACGGCAACACTATTGCAAGAAACGCAACATCCGTAATCCTACCTCCACTCGTAGTATTATTCTTCCGTTCATTTCTCCGCGTATATTTCGTAGTACAACGATAAAAAATGTTGCTGTAATAATAATACTCGTATTTCCAGCGGAGGAATGCCGGACTGAAAAATGTTTTCAGTGCGTGGAAAATTTTCACGTAGCGTATACAATTTTAAACACGCAGCGAGTGAAAACAATTGTTAATAAAAGTATTATTAATCTGAGTAATATGTTTTTATTTGTATTTTATATTGCTTCGTTATCGACAACTCTTTGACGCGACAAATGATGTGCATTTCTAATGTGCGAAATATTAATAGAATATTGATTATTAATAATGCTGGGGGGTCGACAGGAGTATTATTATTACAAAATAAAACTTGTTTGACATTATAAAGTTGTGTTTAGCAGAAGCAAACAAATACAACGGATTTTCAAGTTTGGTTTTCCGCAATATGTCGTGCGAATGAAAACCATGTAAACGATACTACAAACTTTTAATTTTTCTAAAAGTAACTAAATAAAATTCTATTTCGACTCAGTAAAATAATATTCATTGTTCCCGTTGCTAATAAAACAGCAATTTGAAAAGATTTAAATATCTCAAAACGAAGTAACACTAGAAGAATCATCTGTCCTTGCAACCACTATGAAATGATTAAAATTAAATATAATACTCAATAATTCGAAATAAAATTGTTTGTACGCTTTTAAATCCGAGCTGAAATTTTTCAAGAAAAATGAAGCATTCTAACAGATAGATATTGCAACGCATGCTACAACCGGTGGCTACCATTCCAGAAGCGATGATAGCTGACCTTGCAAAGGTTAATATTAGTATACTCACTGATCGCGGTACACACGCCCAAGATCCTCGTCAAGGTCGTCAGATGAGTATCGGTGTTTCTAACGAAAGTGGACATGCCGACCGGACCGGAAGATGCGTTAAAACCCTGCACCTGTATCACTCTATGATGGTTAACATACCGATTCACATTGACGAAGGGAACCACTCGCGGTCGAGTGGAAACGAAACCGTGAGAATCGTTGGCGGGTAGAATAAGAAGTCACACGTTCGAAGGTCGCTTTTGTCAACGCAACAACATCCGACCCCTCTCGAGGATCACGCGCAACTGTCTACAGTTTTTCAGGGATGAGTTGATATTCGCTACCCCCGCATTCTGATGCGCGCACGCGCCGATCTACTTTGCCGTTTAAATTCCCTCCCTTGCGCACTGTTACCGATACCGCAATAATTCATTGTCCGCCGTCGTAGATTTTGTACTTGACCCTAATTCGCAACGGAATTAATATTGCACGCTGTTCATTAATATCTAGAATCTTTAGCGGACAACCTTTTGTCTGAAACGTATTAACGTGTCCTACCTTAAAACGCGCCTTTATTGGAAATTCTTAGGCCAATATGCGTATTAATTCATATTCTATCAATGTGTAAAAAGGTGTGAACAATTTTTAAATAAAAAGTTCGTAACTAGATTGAGTCATGAATTAGGTTATGCGTTGCAATAGTCCTCGGAAAATTTAGCAATCTAGAGGCTAATAAAAAAAATCATTCCAAGTAGTAAGAACTATTTTATGAAAGGATTGTTATTCAAACGATTTTAAAATTTCTTTTCGACACGGTAAACTTATTCGAGATTATTAATCAGGCGATCAGTAATTTGAAGTTACAGATTCGATTAATACATTTAATAAGAATTTTTGTGTAGGGGGCCTATGGGGATTCTTACCACCCTTAAATGTACCTATTTCGGTGTTGTACCCGACATTACCAATAATCCATGAATTTAAACTTGTTAGTACAAATCTAGTATCTCATATAGTACATCTATACTACGCGAACGGATTGATCCATATGGCGCATTGATTTAAATGAATGCTTAACTTCAAAAGGCGTGCGTAATTCCACAGTTTTATTTTCGTGTAACAAAACGTATTCTGTTTCGTTTTATTAATTATCACAGAAATCTGTAACTTTCATGTCAACTTCATGTAATGGTACCGTTCAAAATAACAGAGACTATGAACAATTTAGAATATTTATGAACTACAGCGTAGTAAAAGCGGAAAGTAACGTACCATGCGATGGACAAGAGTAACTTGCCATTAGAGGTCTTCAATTATTTATAACTTGTTATATGCTTCAAAACTAGAAGCACCGTTTTTATTACGATAATCTTTCAAGAGAAACGAAGCTCTTTAATCAAGAATATACAACGAATTTCTGTGCTTTGATTGGCTGATGATTCACAGCTGAATGTAATACTGCCTTCATATTGCCTTCATTCTACATGTCAATTGGCGTATTCGTTAATCTCATTATTGCAAATGAACATGGTGATAGTAATATCAAGAGCTGTGATAGTGCACAGTTTCAGCAACTTTCTGGATGACTTCTGGATTTCTTTAAAAACAACATTATACATTACATTTTAGGCAACTAATTATCTTTCAGAAAAAGATATGAAGATGCTATTCACTTACAACATTCTTTCATTCTCTCATGTTAATATTCAGGGCAATGAAATAATTAGCTAGGCTGTATCCTTCTCAAGTGTACTTTCTACGAGACTATAAGTACAAGTTGAATATCGCGCCGCGCGTTTTAGGCGTGTGAATATGCGGAAAGAGTGAGACCGCAAGCATGGTACAGGGTTAAGGAGACCAAGCTATATTTGTCATTGGTGTGACTGGTTTTGCTTGTGTTGTGCTGATGTGCTCTCTTGCTCACACGCCATTTCCTCTTTTCGTCTGTGAGGGCAGCACTGACTAGCTGTTGAGCGTCAGTCAATCAGGGAAAGACAGTTTCTTTACCATATCTCAAATTTTGGAGCCCTCTGTCCCTGGCATGACGCAATATGGTGAGGTGCTACTGTGATAGGAATCATCAAGGTTAACTTACAATTAGCAGACCGCACGACTTCCTCTGACGCTACTTTCATCGATTCTTCGCTTCTTAGTTTACATATTCAGTTCAGGAACCATATCATTTTTAGCTTTCTGGATATCGCTAAAATTAAGGAAGAAATTTATCAAAGACAAGTTAATTAAATTAGGTGCTCAATAAAATACAGCAAATATATCTTATAGTCGTTTCATAATGCTCTTGTTTTGCTCTATTCAAACGAAGAAGCCTACTTGCTCGCATCGAGATTTCATAATATTTGAAACATACATCTTTAAGTTTAATTGGATCTAAATGTAATTTTACTATCATTGTATCTTTAAAAATTCATTACATCCTTAGAATTTCAATAAAAGTTTTTGAAAATTTCCCTTTTGCAGTTTCGATAGACTTCCAAAAAGACGCGTTTATTTTATTTGTATAGTGTATTGCTTTGTTCGTAATTTACCCAGTTTTTGGTTTATAATTTAAGAAAAGGAAAGAGAATTTTCTGTAATATTTACTGCATACTTACGTAGTTAAATCCAACTTCTAATTTTATGTCCGATATCGCGATCTCTTCTAGAACCACATTCACAATTAGTTTTGCATAGATGCGCATGTGCACTGGAAATTAGGGTCGTTCTAATGGACTACATTCATCACTGTTTAAATACTTCGTGGCGGGGTACATTTGTGTGTTTGAATAAAATACAAATTTTTGGATGGATTATGAATACTGATTCACGAAGATTTTCCTATGAAATAAACCGTATACATTTTTTCTTTTGATGGACGAAATTGTCGAATCGATAATAGTGCAGTAATGGTAGAATGATTCAAAGGAAAAGTTACGATTAAAGATTTGCTACTAATGAGATAATCAATAAAATTAACGTGAACTGTGTGCAAGGTTTCATTTAATAAGAAAGTGGAGGAGGCTCTACAGAAATCATCTACAGATAAAACAAAAATACATTTTAAGAAGCATGAAATGCATAAAAAGACAGTTAAACGAAATACGTAAGTACATATAAAATAGTTCTCTCATGTTTATTTGTTTTTCGTATATTTTGAAATAATTTTTAAAGCTTTCATGTCATGATAGCTTTTGAGTTTAATTAAGGTAACTTCTGATTCTTTATGTAAAATTTTGAAATATTAAATTTCTATTCGCCTGTATTATAACTAGAAATTAAATAAAATTCGTGTATTTATGCAGACCTGTTCCATTAATCCAAAGCACTAAAGTAGCAGAAAAATTTTCATATGCAAGGGAGTACAAAGATAATGACAATGAGTCAAGCAACAATTTCCAACTTCCAAGTTTACAGAAGAAGAAAGTATGGAGAGAAGTTAATAGTCAGGTGTCGACATCGGATGAAATTAGCAAGGCAACAGTTTCTACATCCTCATTAGCAGATTTAGAAGATATTGTTACGGCGAAAGTTGTCCAGCAATGGGACGCCGTTGAAAATACACTTTATGAAGATGGTGATGAAGTTATGCAAACTGCTCTTTTAGAAGAATGTAAGCAATGGAGGAAGCAAATACCGCACTTCAGGGTTCTTGGAAAAAATCCATATTCATCGACTAAAGCAAACTATGAAAATGATGATAGAAATAATGGGCAAACAAAGGCTACTTTAGATTTGTTCAATGAGGAAGCATTGTTGGAACATAGCCAATCTGTAAAGGTGAAAAATATCTTCTACACTTTGTGTATAAGCTAAATATGTCAATTATATAGCAATAAATGTATAGCTTTACAATATACTATAGTATATACATAATTTATCCCTTGTAGGAAAGAAAAGCTACATCTAAGCATAAATCACAAAACACACAGCAGGATAAGATTCTTGATGTGCTTTTTGAGTATGTGATGTCTGAATTGTTTCCAAGTAAAGAAAACGAAATTGAGAAAGACTTTGAGAAAGCTCTACAAATACGAATGGCACCTATTCATAGTAACAGAAGTTCTGCAAAAAGTTACAAATCAACTTGGTATGAAGAAACTATCCCTCTGGATAATACGATTTTAAATGGCAAGAGTAGAATATTGGAAGATCAAATTTTACCAATAAGAACAGAAATTGGTGATACTACACCTGATATTCGAAAGTATGTTCATATATATTACATGCAGTAGGAAGTCTATGATTAGCTTTTGAAAAAGAGAAAATATTTCTGTGAATTACTGTTTCTACAATAATTATATGATGAATTACGTTCATAATCTGAATTTATAGGAAATATGATTATCATACACATAATGATAGAATCAAAAGTGGACAGGAGGACACACTTGCCATAGAGGATAAACTTTTCAGGCCTAATACTAGTAGGAATAAACGTGGTACTGTTTTCAATGAGAAGATCGTAGTCAGTCCTGTACCATATATTCTGTCAACCAGAGAGAGTTTTTCTACTATAAAGACTACTCCTATTAAATTTATGGGGGAGTCTTTGAATGTTTCTACATTCCAAGGTATGCATATCAGATTTTTTAGAAAAATGTATGGCATCTGAGAAATTTTTCTTCATGTATCTCCTTAACATCAATATTACTATAAATCGTGTAGGAAATAGTTCAATTCCAACAAAATATTCAAATTATCAGTCAGCTTGGCATTCCACTATGTCACCTGCTGTATGGTCAAAGAATGTAAAGCTTGCTCCATTAGACACTTCACGACTTCCCAGTTGTAAGAATAGGTAACTTGTATTGATAAACAGTTTTTTTTTTGTTTTTTAATAGTTTTAATACTATTTTTTATTTTTTAATATTGCAGATCTTTAACATCATCGTCAGTTGTATTGCAACGTAATAGGAAACCTCTAAGTCCTATTCCACGTTCCATTCCAGCTGACTCTGCACAAACAACTTATAATAATAGTAAATGTTTCGAACTTCAAGGTAGACACATAAGTCCTGGACAATCCCCTAAATTAAGCGCGACTAGCACTGGTTTAGATTATAGCACTAGAAATAGTAAAAACAAGAAAAAGAGAAGTCAATCAAGAACGAAATTGCAATGAATTACAATCGATATTATTAACTCAGAAAATCAATTTTATATACCATACGATCTCATTACCACTTTTGCAACTTGAATTATTTTAATTAGCTTAATCATCAAACAGGGAAAACATTGTATACACTTACAGTATTGGATTCATATTACTATGGAGAAGAAATGTCTCTTTTCCATATAATTTTAAACTAATGTCTAATATTACAAAATGTTTCTAATGTCTTTAACAAGCAATATACGTATGCTGTCAAAGTTTAGATGTCGATCGGTGTAAAGTAATAATTTATATAAAACATAATTACTGTACATAATCGTACTGTTATTGTTATGTAATTTTAAGGATAATATGTTGGTGTTGAAACGTGTTCTCATTACAAGTGTATTTTGCACTATATAAGGAAAAATCGTTCGTACACTGTGTTACGAACGATACGTGTTACTGTTACAGCGCGCAAATGTGTATTGGAAATATTGTTGTTGTTCGATAGAAAAATGTATTGTTGAAACTTTCTCTACCTCACTCTGTCTACATGTTAATCAATACACATGCTTATGTGTGCAGGTAAATATATTTTTGTAATGCACAGATTTGTAAATGTATTTCTTGTAAATAAACGATAAATAGCGTGTTCAAATATATTTTTATTCAGTCATTGTTTCTTACATCTTATTTTACAGATTCAAAATCATTGTAATATCTTTAATATAAATCGTATATTAATCGAAAAATTAATTATTCGTTTTAGACTATGAAAATGTTTAAAATATCTTTGATTATCGGTTCCATTTTGAAAGCTCACATAAATTTAACTGATATATAATATTTATAATAGATTGTCTGTTTATTTTTTTTTTTTAAATATATGTATGAATTATATTTTGTTTACACGCTAAATTTTGTTAAATAATTAATATTAGAGAAACTAACGAATTAATATTCTCCAATTAATCGTAGTTTCAATATTACTTACTCAGACACTTCCCTTCTTTGACTACACTCCGTTCCGGTAGTTCACTTTTGTTAATCATCCTCTATAAATTACTTTTTGTACAAAATTTTGAGAAACAAACACTTTTTCGTTTAAAGTCAAACCATAGGAAAAGAAATGAGAAGAGTGTGACAACTACGAATCTTAATTACGACAACGTATAATAATAGCAAAAAATTGATTAAGCACGCAATTTAGCAATATACGTATTATAAATTATATGGAATGTTTTTGCAAATTTCCTTTCAAAATAAAAAACATATAAACTTAACTATTGAATCATGTACATGTGTTGATATGTATTTATATTTACATGTATTATCCCGTAGATGTCATAATGTACAAGGTAACTACACTAATGATGTATGGTTAAACTAAATGAGAAACAATACAATATAGCATTAATCATTAATGCTTTAGTATATAAATACAAAGTTAAAATCCGATTCTATTACCACAAAATACAAAATCGTATGACTTACGTGTAATTAAAGAAAAAGATTCTCATATATAGACAAATAACAATATACGAAGAAATATTTCGAGTGTGATTGTATATTTGTTATAAATAAATGATGCGTTTTATTAGTGTGTATTATTTAATGCATTATCCCGTAATACCTAATGGCGATTCGATTACTAATATCATGTTGAAATACAGATCGGTAGTGGCGTAGCTTATGGCATCGGAGATTAACCCGCAATAATATGTGTAATGTATAACGATCATAATTGTGAAATGAGAAAGAAAGTGTAACGATTGATTCCACTTCGTTCGATCATTCATTCTGTTTAATACCATCATTAAAAAAATTGTTCTCTCATGGTTGATCACGTACGTTCGATCGGCACTTGTACGACATTGACTTTCGTGTGTAGTAAACGCTACTCGAAGAGAAAACTTACGCATTTAGAACATTAATCTCCTTATAGTAATCTTACAAATTACAATTGGACCAAGTGTACGTTGAGATGCAACAGTTTGTTTTTTACACATTTACCTATTGGACACCAGAAATAATGACTACATGGCCTTTTAAGTTATTATTAAGAAATATTTACATGTTGCAAAATGAAAATGTTTACTGTATAAACATTTCGCCTACAGAAACAAGTTATACACATATGTATAATCTTAATAAGGGAAATATGACTACATATTTCATTTCGTTTGATTTATATTAGCTTGTCATGTGTACTTAAAGTTCAATTATTTATCTAATTTACAATTTATAAATCAATTCATGATAAGAGTATCAACTGCCTTAGGTTCCACAATAATTTTCCATTAATTAGTCGCATGGAATCTTTGCATTAAGATTTAACTTAATCAGGCCATGTAAAATTGATCACATTTATGTATCCATACTCATACTCGCAAATATCTTTGTCCCACAAACATACAGTACATTATACTCTTAAAAGATACATACAGAACTTATTTTCATGCTCTTCTGTTCAATTCACACGTCACACTTATTTATAACACACTCTCCAGTTTGACACCTGATTCAACACATTCTCAACTACCTTTAAATCACAATTTTTAATTAACAAATAAATTCAAAGAACAATTCCAATTCTACATATTCGATGAATTTCGTTATTTTATGTCACATGGTGAGAATTTTGCAAGAAATATGAAACACCAGATGAAATAATTTATGCCAAGTGCCAGAAACAAAATCTGTATAATTATCGTGATTCGGCTTTCGTTTTTGGTGGCCTGAATGCTTTTAGTTTCTTTGCTTTCTTTTGTTTTGTAGCACTAGAACCAGACTGAAAGGCTTTCCAACTATCAACTCTCGACTGCCGTGATTCTTCAAAATTTTTTTGCCATTCACGCTCTAATGCAGCCTGTGCCTCTGCAGATAATTCTTCTTCCCGTTTCCGTTTCCGCTGTTCCGCGTCCCTGGTGGCTAATTCTCTCCTATGCATAAAAAAACATTATTTGATAGAATCTTTTACTTCCATAAACAATTTATAACTTCTAGATTGTTATGAACCTTCTTCGTTCCATGTCAGCAAAGAGTTTCATTGTCATAACCCAAACTGCATGTCTGTAACCTTCTTCTGTTTCTTCTTCGAGCATTGCTACACTATCGGCTTTTCCTTCTTTTTTCAATTTCTTTTTTTTCTCTGAAATCTATTTGATTTTTTAATGTTACACATGTTTGATGAAATAAATGTAATCTATTTTTTTATTCGTACCATGTGATCCGTACGAGCTTTTGCTTCTTCAATAACATCCATACATTTTGCTCTAGTTTCTTCATTTTCCAACGTCTTCCATGCCTTGTTAACAACTATAAAAGGTATGTTAACATTAAAGATATGATGGAATACACATGTAGATGGAATATGTAGATGAATTCACTGTTATTATTATATTATTCGTATATCTATGTGCTAAGGATTCTTATTTTGTTTGAACATGCAGAAAACAATAAAAGAACGAATAGTAAACTACAATGTATTAAGATAATGCTATAATATGTGATAACATCCAGTACATACTTTCAAATGCTTGTTGTGCACGTTCCGCATCATCTTGATTTTTGTCAGGGTGAACAAGAATTGACATCTAGAAAATAGAATTATGATGTGGTATTAATCCTTGAACTAAATATTTACGTTATATTAATAGAAAGATAAATAACTTACGCGTCGGTATTTCTTTTTGATTTCATCTATGGAGGTGGACGGGTCAATTTGTAACACTTCAAAAGGGTTTAAGTTAAAGTACGAGGATCCAGGCCGGAGGAGTCTGTCAATTTGTTGCTTAGGCGTCAACACAGAGTCCCTTTTCTCGATTTCCTTCACCTATGCAAATAACAAAATTCTTGGAAAGTTAAGCGATAGAATGAATTCGTTGAAGCGCGCGTATGCTTGTATAGGTTAGGTTTATTTTTAACTCAATCTTTTACCGAAGAAACAATCTTGTTCGTAATATTCCGCACGACCTTAGGCACGATATAGTAAACAAGAATTAACTATGTACATCGTCCTAACGTTACGTTTATTGTTTCCCCTTTAATGCGTTCACGTTGACGTTTGATAACCCTTGAAATAAGGTTATGTAACTACAAATTATTATACAAAGTAGATTTTCGCATGAAGAAATTTTGTAACGATACACAGTCAGTCGAAATTATTACATACTTCCGTGTAAAATTCATTGAATTCGTCCTCTTTCTTTGTCGGATTATCATTGGGTATACTCGACTTGGTAGCAGCCATCTTGATTGTTACCAATTTCCGTGTCAACAGTGGTATCGCGTATTAAGGGTAAAAAATAAAAAAGAAATTGGCCTTCTTTAAAAAAAACACTAGAATCGTAATTTTAAATTAATTAGAATTCTCTTCGATTTACGGATTAAGAATACATTGAATCCTAAAAATAGCATACGTAATGCGAATGAAATTGAATAAATAATAAAGAAATTAAAATGAATATTTAGGGACAAATATATAAAAAAAAATTTCTTCCAAGACAGCTGAAAGACTTTATTCAATAAATTGCTACATAATTATTTTTGTTACACGTAAAGGGGAACATTCATAATTTATTTATAGCGCATTGCTAATGTATAAAGTATTGCTGCAGAGACAAAATTTCTGTTAAAGATTTAGATGTCAATGTTCCCTAATTAACTGACTTCAACGTATGTATTACCTATAAACATTGCAGTCGGTTCTTTAGGTTGTTATTTCCAACCCTTTCCCTGGGCCAATCGGCGAAAGAGAAAGAAGTAACTGCAGGCGAAAAATTAGAAACGTTGAAAAGCGCGGCGATATTTGAAATCTGATACGATAGTAAATGATACATTTATTTTTTCGATATTATTTCTCGAAGTAAATGTTACTGAAAAAATTATTTTTATCCCGTGCTATGTGTATATGAAACATATTGTTTTATACAAATGTATGTTACATGAGTAATAATTACATAAGTAATTCAACAAGTTGTTTAGTAACAGGTTGAAACGTTGCCAAGTTAAAGTATAAACTTCAGCTTTAAACTTTACTGCCCATTTAAAAATTCATTTTATTACAGATTTTAATGTACCCAAAAAGCAGTAAATTCGTCATTAAACGTAATTTTATCTTACGATTGGTTTCTTGAAGTTTGCAAAATTTTTTTAAATCCGCTAACACATTCAATCTTAAAACACATCTGCTTTATCAAATTAATATTTGAAAGTGTACATTCTATCAGGAAACTTCTAACTTTTTATCTCTTTTTAATTATCGATTCTGATTAGAACACAAGTGTCGTTACCATAATATACTATATATTAGTTCAATCGAATTATATGGTCGCAGCGTCAGCAAAGCGAGACTCTTCCAAGTTACCTGGCACCTCCTCTATTGATTGCAAAAATTCTTCGTTCGAAATCAGCTTTTCAATGAAACCCTTCAGCACATCCCCATTGATATCCGCCGTGCCCGCGTTGCACGTCTTCGTCTTTCTCAGCGCTTCCATTACGCAGCATTCGAAATTCCTGCTCCTCTCCGTGAATTTTTGATAATTGTATTGTAATTCATTCGCTTTCCGTTTCAAGTCGGCATTCATATTTCTCAAGGCATACAGCTCGTCTTTCAAAGCGATCTTCTCGGACTCCAGTCGGCGCAATTTCGTTTCAGATGCTTCCAGTCGAATTTGTAAAGATTCCTTTTCATCTCGCAGTTTCGTTAGTTCCGTTTTCAAGGCTTGGGTCTCTTCGAATGCATCATGCAGCTCGCGATATTTCTTCTCGTCCTCCGAGAAATTAGCTACAAAATTACATCTCAGGTTGTACAGCTCCATTTTGAGGGCGACGTTCTCGACTTTCGTTTTGTTCAGCAGGTCCAACAGCCTCTCGACTTCCATTCCGAAATTTTGATCCGTGATCTCCTCGCTGTAACAAACGCTGGCCTGGTCGAAACGCGCGACGGTACTCCCAGGATTGCCGGAAAAACGGCCGGCGTAGCTGTTAATCTCGTTGTAATACAGATTCATGACAGGCATGAGCGCAGCGTTGTCCCGATCGTTTTGCATCAAGCCGAGCTGCTGTCTCGGGAACTCGTCCCTCGGGCGGTTCAATTTCATCTTCATCTCGTAGTTCTCGCCCTTCAGGTTCGACAACTCGAATTTCAAAGCTTTATTCTCCACTATCAGCTTCTTCAGCTCGGCCATCCTGTTCTTGGCCTTCTCGATCTCGTTCGGTCGTTTATTCGGCTTCTCTTTTTTCAGCTTGACGTCGCCTTTCTCCGGTTCGCATTCCTTCTCCGCTTTCGAGCGGCCCGTTCGCAGGCAGCCGACGTACTCGCGATACAGCGTCTCCTTCTCCTTTTTCAGCGTGCCGTTCATCAGCTCCAAAATCCTCAATTGATTTTCGACCACCCGGTGCTCGCTGCGGGCATCGCTCAATTTCATTTTCAGATCCTCGACTGTCCTCCGCAGCGTCTCGTTGCCATTCCTCGTTTCGTCGAGCGTGTTCCGCAGCGACGCGTTCTCCGATCCCGCTTTGTCACGCTCCGTTCTCAATTTATTCAATTCGACGGAGGAATATTCGTTCTCCGTTTGAACTTTATTCAGCTGATCCCTCAGCCGGCCGTTCTCGGCGGCTAGCTCGTTAATACGCGTCGCCAGGTCATCCTTTTCTGCCAGGAGCACTTGCATGCGGCCCTCGAAATCGGTGTTTTTTAAAGTTAACGCGAGTAAGCTGTTACAGTTCCGCGAGTTCTCGCACTCGAGCCACTTTATTTTGTCACCGGCACCGTTCAGCTCCGCCTGGGCGTCCCCGAGCCTCGACGCCAGATCATCCGTGCTTATTTTGAACTTTCTGATCTCCTCGCGGAGAACGTTGCACTGGTACTTGTACTCGCCCAGCTCGCCCTCCATCTCCGAATGTTTCGCGCGGAGGCTCCTCAAAGATTTCTCGAGCAGCTCCTTCTCCGTCCTCGAGTCTGCCAGCTGCATCGTCAACTGGTTCTTCTCATTCTTGAGCTTGATCCTTTCATTAACCAGCTCGTCGCGGTCCGATATCAATTTCACCTGCTCCTCTGCCATTTGCTTGGCCGCGGTTTTCTCATTGTCCAGCTGATCGGCGAGCATCTTTTCTGTCGATTCCAGACAACGAACCCTCTCGTCCAGCTTCGCCTTATCGTCCCGCAGGTCGTTGATCTCGAGGCTCGCTTTGTTCAGGTTCTCGAGCGACGCCTCCAACTCCTTTCGCTGCCGTTCCAGTTGCGCGGCCGCTTCCGCGTTCTTCGTTTCCGCCAGTTTAAGATCGTTCGACAGTTTCGCTTTGTCCTTCGCGGCAGCTAGACTCTTTCCAACATCAGTAGCCTTCGCGTTCAACGCCTTCTTCAACGCATCCTTTTCGGAAGTTATAAGTTTCATCTCGTCGTTTTTCTTCTGCAAACTGTCGCGCAACCGGCCGAGCTCCTTGAACAGTCCCTCCTTGTCGGTTCGAAGGTTTTGCAATTTCGTTCTCATTACGTTCATTTGACTCGTCTCCTGCCCCAGCCGCTCCATCTCCTTCTTGTCGTTCTCCCGTTCCCGCTGCAGCTTGGACGCCCTCTCCTCCATCTTCCTCGCCTTTGCCTTCAACATTTTGTTTTCCTCCGTTAACGCCAACACCGTCCTTTGCGTATCCTTCAGCGCCCCGTTCCTCTCCTCGAGCGTTCCCTCCGCGTCGAACAGCTTCTGCTTGATTAGCTCCGCTCGCTCGTCCTTCTCGTCCAGCTGAACTTTTAATCGAACGATCGACTCCTCCAGATGCTCGATCCTCTTGAACAAACTCGGCCCGTCGCAGGACGCGACGATCACCGCCAACTGCTTGATCTCCCGACACATTCTGTCGACAAGATCCTCCAATTCCTCGACGTCCTCGTCGTCGTTCGACGCCCCGGACGTTCGCCGTGTCGACCTGTTTATCATCAGTTTAACCCTGCCGACGATCGATTGGAGCCCCTCGACTTTCTTCAGATAACGGAGGCCCTCGGTTTCGCCCAGCTTGCAGCCCTTCGTCGCGTGATCGGCCTTGAATCGATCGATCTCGACGCAGACTTGCTTCAGATTTACGTCCAACGTAGAGAGATGCTGCAGGTATCTGTTATACTCTGTTTCCTTGTCGCTGTACCAAGCCGGTTTCGTTAGGGCGACGTGCAAATGCTTCAGATTCACTCGCAGCTCCACGATCCTTTTAATATACTGCAAACAGTCCGGATCACCGGCAGCCAGCAGAGCCTCGTAGTCGTTTCTCAGCTTGTTCTTCAGCTCGGCCGCTAATCGCTCGGCGTTCCTCAGATTACATTGGTCGTTGTTGGTCATGTTCCATGACTCGATGTCGAAGTTCGCCTTGCACACGCTCAACTCCGTCTTCAGATGCGTCGCCAGGTTATCCAGTTCGACGATTCGATTCCGGTGGTCCGCCAGGCTGTCGTCGCACTTCGATCGCAGCATGGCTCGCAGCCGGTCGACTTCGAGCCGCAGATCATCGTTCTTCAGCTTCGACACCTGCAAGTGCTCGCTCACGGTCGCGAGCTCCTCGTACAGATTCGCGATCGTCTCGGCGACCCTGTTCACGATGTCGATAAATACTATCTCGACGGTGTGATCGATCATCGCGAAGTTCCTCAGCCGGCATTCGATGTGCTCCACCTCCGAGCCCCGCTCTTGCCCGTCCTCGATTTCTTTCAGCCGACCACGCAGATAGACGATTTCCTCGCCCATGCGTTCCGCGTCGGCGTTCGATTGTTGTTTGATTTCGGTGACACCGTCATCAGATTTCACGGCGCTCTCGACGGCGAGGCGGCCGTCCTCGTTTAGGGTGCTTTTAAACTCAGCGATTTCCTGCTTCAGCGTCTGGTTCACCTCCTTCAGACGTTTGATCGTCGTCCTTTGATGTTCGATTAACGGATCAGCATGCAAGACGTCGTCCGTCTCCCTTCCAGCGACCCGCAACGCCAGCCTCAGCTGCCAAATGTTGCTCCTCAGCTTCATCCGATCATCCTCACGGTTCTTCATCTGTTTTATTATGCCATTTAGCTTGCACAGCGTGTTCGCCGCGACCTCGGCGATCCTCGGGCACTCTTTCGACGTGTACTCATTCTCGTCTATTAGCGGGCGATCGTCGTCGGCCCGCTGGTTCTCCATCGTTTAGTTGCCGGCGACAATCGGAATTTGAAATGGTTTCAACGGAAGCTAAACATTTGCGGCGCAGGTACGGTACTTGGAAATTTTGTCATTGATCCAATCGATGGGGCTGGAAGTCAGAGAAGTTTGTTAGCGTGCTTAATTTATCTCTTTTGATTAGAGATATTTTCTGATTCGGATTTGTCCATGGTATAGTGCACGAATGTAGTTGAAATATGGTAGAAAAGATTGATACGCGAGAGCAAAAATTCTGAGGAATATGTGCACGTATGTTTTAAATATGTCTGAACACATTTATTTTAACGAATTTATGCAAATATTGCGAATTTATTATGGCTACCTAAAATATTGTATATTTTACAGCTAAAATATAATTTTATTTTTGAACGGTATTGCAGCGTGTCGTATTGTTTATAAGGATGTTACGATGAACGGGGGCATCCTTACGTTTAACATACTGTGAAAGTATTCCGCAGAATTTCGTTTCTCAGGCTGCATTTTAACTTTTAATTCGCCTCCTCATTTCAATTATGCCACTATTTCAAAGTACATTACATTTTTACAGCAGGTAATTTCGATGCCTGAAAAGGAGGTTAAAACTTTTGGTTATGGTGTTAGCAGTTTGTTTCACAAATATCTTCACATTTCTCGTGGCAATAGTACACGCTCGAAGTCGCAATAGAACGAAATGAACACTATCGAAGTAGAAATTGTCGAAAGAGAAAATATTTATTAATTTGTTGATTAATTAGTTCATTTTGAAAACACAGAATATTAAAATCTAGAAATGTTCGATTGATATTTTACGAAAAAAGTGGAGACGACCGTTCGAGTAGGTTGAATTTTGATTTAGGAGACGGACAATGAGTTCTTCCAAATCACTCATTTATTCATTGTTGCTTGAAACAACTATTGGACGGTTCTTAAAATTTATAAGTAAACTGCGGATTTAAATGCAAGACTGTTGTCTTTATTTTTATAATATTGTAATTTTTATTTCTTTTCTTAATCATTTTAATAAGTCAAAAGCAATATATGTATAATGGTAGTTTGAAATTGTTGATAACTTATAGATAGATTTATTTCATATCGCACTGTTGGGTAAGATTTTCTATAATTATGCGCTCGCTGGAAAAATGTCATTAAAATAATACACGCTGTATATTTTCTTAAAACTCCAGGGAAATTATTTTCTATTATTTTATAAACTTCATTCGTAATACTAAATTGTCCCGTCCACCAATTTCTACGTAAACTTATAAACATTTTTTACCGTGAAAAATTAAATCCGCTATAAAGCGACGCGACGTAATTTACAAAATTCACAAGACTGGACTTTTCAGCTGCTGCCGGATCCGTATCAAGAAATTCCGGGCAAAGGGTTAATGAAAGAAACTCGACGTTAATCTGGTCGATCGATTTTTATCGATGGTCGGAAATACCTGGCAATAAAAGTGTGACTGCCGCGCCGAAATACTTCACTTCTGTCTCGCATTTTTTACGGTTAAATTTCCAGTTTTAATTTCTCCTGCTATCCGAGAGTCGTTTCACGCTTAGGCAGTTATTCCGCTCGTTCTCTAATCGGATTACAATAATAACTCAGTTGCACGTGTGATTCGGTAACAGTGGAATTGAAAAGAAGCTGGAGCGGAAGTAATTGCACACGGATAACCTGTAATGTATGAGGCACCGCATACCTGCGAGTTCTGACGATTGGAGAAGATACTAAGGTGCCGATTATAGATTTACTTTATTCGATCGAAAATAGAACAATTTCCAGTACACGTTCTCATGCTATCAGTTTAAAATTACGCTGGTACTTCGTAATTTGTTGCATATGCTTCAGTATGTACTGTGAGAGACTCTATATTGTCAATAAATGAAGAAATATTTTAATGAAGGTAGAGTTTTTACTTTTCTTTTGATTTAAATGTAATAGAAAATCTTAAATAACGTTAATACATTACAGTACTCAAAACAGTGTTAAAATGTAATATTAAGACAATATTAATGCATTTTGAAACTGTAGATAATGTTCTGTAATATTGTAAAATGTAGAAGACAGACGAAGATATAATTCTTCGTTAAATAATTTTAATAAGACAAAGATGATATAGTTATATTCATAGATTCATCCACTATTTTCACAGTTTTATTATTTCGCTACTTATTTTTATTATAAACAAAAAAAATTCACAGTCTAGTTAGAACCAATAATATAAGGTTTAGTAATAAGAACATCTATTTTTAAATGCCTGACAAAAGTGCAGAAATTAATATTTAATAGAACCTACACTAATTGACGAAGAAGCTCACACTTAGTCGTACGCATTAAAATTGACTAAGAACTATACCTAATTAACTCAAACTAAAATTGACAAAAATATTAAAAGTAGTGAAAATACCATATAAAAAGATCCACGAAGAAGATCAAGCAATCCCTGCTTTTGTTTCAAGTAGTTGTGCCAGAAATGCATTATATGTTACTGAACTATAGTATTCCACGCATTCGCAGTCGACTATACCAAGAACGATAATTAGGCGACGTAGACCATACTAACTACCAATAAGACACGCGGACGCTATAATGCAGCGGAAAAGGAGGACGCGATAAGGCCGAAGGTACTAGGAAGAAATGCTCGACGGGATGAGGGACGGAAGCGAACGAAGCCAGCTGCATTATTATATACATGGGATACGCGATGCGAAGGACAGAGGATAGGGCACGCGAAAGCGCGAAGGGAGAGGAAGTTTGAAGGGGTCTGGATATTATTTGATGCGCTGGTAGGGAGCGGTTGTTTGGGTTTGGCGATGCTGGAGAGAAAGAGAGAAGGACGAAGGGGGGAGACGTGCTCGGTAGAGCGATTTTTGCGGTGAACAATGGATTTAGATTGGAGGACGCGAGACTGCGAGGGTCTCGGTCGAAGGAAGGAGGAATAAGACGTAGATAATGGCAGGCAGCGGGGCTATTCGGTTTTAGGAGAAGCTGAAAGAGAGAGGGTGCGGTCGGCTTGGTAAGAAATTCTAGGCGGGGGGTAAATGAAAGCGGGAGAAGCGATGAACGTGGCTGGGAAGTGGTGGCGAGGTATTATACAGAGTGTTCATCCTAATGGTCGCGCCGATTTTTGAGGCGTTTATACTGATCCGGCTGAAAAATGTATCGAATAAAAGTTAATGGGTATAGCTCTTACGCGACAAGAAGGTACTTTCGTGTTTACGTTCCCCCTCTTAGCTGAGAGAGTTGCTGCCCCACTACCACAGCCAGTAAGCGAGGAGATGCCCCACTACCACAGCTAGTAGGAGGGGGAATGTAAACGCAAAGATGCCTTCTTGTCGCGCGAGGACTATATTTTAAGAAGAACGATGATAAAAACTTCGACGTAAAGATTTTTATTCGACGGATAGCTTCGGCCATCTTAACTCTTTCAAATAGCAGTATGTATGTTTGACTTCATAGCGTTATATTCAATGGCAAAACGAATTCAATGATTCAGTACACAGTGGACATTTACATAACGGCTTATACGTTCTATTAACTGGTAGGAAAATAATTTTCTCAACCACTGTGAATTTCTAACCTAACGTTCATCTAAAAATCATTGTATAATAATTCGTTGAATTCATTTCTTCGTATAACGCTATAGAATAATAAATACATAGTAAATATTTAATAAAAGACAAGGTGATGTAAGCTTTGTATCGAATAGAAAGATTCGTCGAAATTTTTATTATTGCACCTCATTCTCATCAAAGTCGAGGTGAACACTCTGTATATGAACTTTATTGAATTTTTTTACGACTCACAAGTAATCCTTCTGTAGTTATCAACGTACCAAGCAACAAGATAAAATTCTTATAGTACATAAATAAAACAAATAAAATAAGATAAGATAAAATATAATAACTGACACAACAAATTAAACGATATTATAAAGTTATATCGCTGGAGGGCCGTTATTATCGGGCGAAGGTATACGCCGCGAAGGAAGCGGAAAATGGGGGAGCATGATAAGGGTAGGATCGGGGCAGTACAAACGAGAGAGAAGTAAGGATTAGGGCCGACAGGTTCAACAGGTGCTGTATGAAGATTGCAACGGCGGAGCACCTAAAGAAAATGGACGAAGAAGGGAGAATGATAGGAGATATTAGTTTCGCGGCGAAAGAGGAATGAAGAATGTATGAGGGGCGGGAGAAGTGAAAAATATGCGAAGAGGGAACGTGTCAACACGGGATACTTGCGCGGCAAGAACAGGGGCGCAGAGGATCAACGGGCTGGGCCACTCTCTTGAAGACTTAAGAACATTTGATAGGTTGCGGAACTAATTATAATATTCCACTCGAAATTGTATATCTTCGTCGCGGTTTTGTGCTGATTTACTGACCCCATCTCTGAGCACAAAACGAGTCGAACGAATTTACAATTTTCATCCTATTGTTACAAAATACAGGAATATGTGTAACAATGACAAGAAAATGGTAAAAAGGACACCGTAAAAAGCTTCGTACGATTAAAATTGAAAATTATACTTTAAAAATCATGGTTTGTTGATATAAAAAATGTGTAATAATGTATTAAGCAGTCGCAATAGTGTCGTAAGTCGAACGCGATGGTTTCACGATCGTCGAACCATAAAGCGATGCGAACGTGAATGATTATTTTATGGAACATTTTATTGGCATGTTAACAGATCGCTGAACGCGATGGAGAACCAGGGCTGCCCTTGCGGATGCGAGTCATCGTATTCGTCCGAATCAATTAATCCGCCGAATGAGCCGCGTTGTAGCTGCAATTACGACCCCTTCAGCGACAATTCGAAAGAATCGGAGATTTACGATCTCTCGTTTGCCCTGAGGAAACTCGCCGTAATGAAGTGTCAGATGAAGAAATGGCGAATGGAACGACTTCAGTTCGAAAGCGAAAATAGGTCTTTGAAACAAGCCCTGCAGTCATTCGGTATCGATGTATGATATTTCGTACCGACTTTCTGCTTTCTAGTCACTTGGTTCGCGCTAAATTGATTAATTGGAATTCAGAACCGACAGATACGCGCGCGCGCGCTCGCGCGTTTTCTTCCGCCGCCCCTTTCTGGGCCAGTCTAGTTCAATCGAAACGTACGACCGCACGCGAAGCAATTAATATTTCTAAATGGGCAACGGAGTCGAATGGTTTACACTGTCATACACATGTTTCGGTAGCATCAGTTTGCATTCGACGATACCAATACTTTTTTGAGGAATATTTGTGCTTTGGTAGTGTACCCTAAACAGAGAACTAATATATAGTTCTATAACTACTGTTACAGTTATAACTAATATTATATAGCTATTCTATAGCTAATATTATATAGCTAACTATTATAGTTATAACTAATATTATATAGCTACTATATAGCTAATGCTATATAATTAACTATTGTAGTTATAACTACCTATTATATAGTACTATAATTAGTATTCAATTGAATTTGATTATTATTCGATTGCCATTCGATTGAAATAAATCTGAACAGAGTTTTGTTTCAATAGTAGCTTGACGACTATACTTTCGATCATGGAAGTAATAAATTTGTCATTAACGACTTGAAACAGATTTTCTCGTCAATAAAATGAAATACGTTTCGTTTTATGAATGCTAAATATGTACCAATTAGAGGAGTTTAAAATAATTTATGCACCGCGACGCGACTTTATTCATATTTTATAATGAGTATGCAAAGCACTCTACCTTCTGTAAAGCAGGAAGATTGTTCTGTGTATAGTCGAATACGCCCATCATCCCGCAAAGCTTTATTAAAATCGGATTTAGATCGGGGCTTTTCTTTTTTAGTAAACAGCTGGCTGTAGATGCAGCAAAATTGAGCCGCGGATCCGTCCAGAGAAATTTCTTAACCGTTTGAACTAATGAAGAATCTCTAACAAGGGATAATAGCTGTTTAACAAAGGATCTGTTTACCTTCGCAGAATTGAAAAAATTGAATCTTCTTTCTTAAGATTATTTCGAACGATCAGGAATATCCGTATAAAATCCAACGGACGACCGAAACGTTGATTAAATTTATAAAGTCGAATTCGCGAGATCGAATCCTCTGTTCTAGGATTATATTAAACAATCAGGAATGTCCATAGAAAATTCAACGGACGATCGAAACGTCGATTAAATGTTCATAAAGCGTGCTCTAGAAATATATTTAAAATTGATGTGCTTAAACATGCATAACTTTTGACGATTAAATTGCGTATTTTAATACTGCTCGATTGTTAATTAACAGTTTTATCGTCGAAATGTACGCTGCGCGGTATAACAATCTATATTCAGAAAAGTGCACGTGAACGCGTCAATTGATACACTAATCGAGTAACAACGTGTTACTTATTTAACAAAGTACAGTTAGTTTCTCGGAATAAGCGAAAGAATTGCCAAGCATCGATCGACGCGCAATGAAATAAATTAAAAAAAAAAAAAGGATTGCTCGCAGGTTTCTGCTTGGGAATTCCTGGACTCTATAATTCCGATAATCGTGACTTATGGAATCATGCGGGTAATCAGGAATGTGGATAATCGATATTCCGTTATCTGCCACTCGGTGCCCAAATATTCCACGTTCTCGTTCGTTAACAGTCTACTTAAAATGTACGTGGCAAGGCAAGCGCGGGCCAAGATGGGAATCATTTCAATTTTAATGCTCCTGGTACGGCGATACATTCTCGTCCCATTAACAATTTGTCTCTGTTAACGACACTACTCGAATATGATTGGCCTAGAAATCAATAAAGTTATTCTCACTTAGCTGCGTTAAATAATATACATAATAATACATTAAACTATATTAACATTATATTATATTATAACTATTATATTATATAGATATTAAACTATATTAACATTATATTATTATTATATTATAATATTAGCACTTGAGACAGTTCGATTGGAAAGTAATTACATACTTAACAATTTTACCAATAATGTTAACATATTGCCCACACGCGTCGCGATTGCTATAATTAACGATATCGCGTTGTCAAGGATGGAGAACATTATGAATTCCATGTTGAAGTTTCACAGAGACAGCGTCGCGGAATCGGGTTACACGGGGATTCTCGCGGAATCGAATCGATATTTCCGACGAAAAAGGGAAATTCCCCTTTAAAACGCTTGACACAGTGCTGTTGTTTCGGCGGAAAGGGGTTCGGGGGGAGGGGATGCATTACTTTGAAATTCAGAGTGCTCTCCGCGATCAGTATCTTACGCGTGCACCATACCGAGTGTTTCTAAAGATTAGATGTTTTTGTGTAGGTGTAAATGCGGATGAGATATTGAAGCCTGATCCGCTGCTCGTGCAGTCCCGGGAAGAAATCGAATGGCTGCAAAATGCAAACGCGGCGCTCGAAGATAAAGTGAGGGATCTGGAAGAAACCCTCGCCGAACGAGATTACGGGGACGATCCCTGTGCATCGGTACACTATATCAGGGAGAAGATGAGAGTTCTACGGGAGCGGTTCGCCCTCGAAAAGAAAGAGTATTTGTCGCCGGGGTTCTTTATTCGAGTTCTGTTGCGTTGCGACCGTGGACGATGTAATTGCCCCGATAGTTCACTGTTTTAAATTTTTGTTCACGGACGATGCAATGTCTGTATCACTTCAGAAGAAACATCGATAATTTCGATAATTTTAAAAGAAAAATTCACACTCGATACGACGATAAAAACGTAGAAAAATCTGTCTAGAAATTTATTTAAAGAGAGTTCAGTTTCTAAACTTCGTCGGTTCTTTAACGATCTTAAATTACTACAGCAATGTTTATTTAATCTCGAAAGTATGGAGGGAATTACCCATTCTCGCAACGCGGCGGAGTCAGTCGCGTCGGCCAACGAAAAAAAAAATTAAGAAACCAAAAAATCTCGTTTCCGTCGACAGATTAAGGGACGTGATATCGCACTTGAAATTAAAACTCGCGCAGACCGAGGAGGACGTGAGCTGTCCAGCGATATATCGCCTGAGGGCGAAGCTCCGCGAACTGATGAAAGGAGGTCAAACGGCGGACCAGCAAGTCTCGAAGGTCGTGGAGAGATCGATCGAGACCCTGGTGGATCTCTCGAAGAGCTGCGACGACCTGCGTCTGGAAAATGAACAGCTTCTGGCGCAGCTGGACGAATTACGTCGTCAATTGGCGGAGCTCGAGAAAAAGCAGCCGAGGGAAGAACCGCCGACGGAGATGCTGAGAACGGCCGAAACAACGACGGTTCCTGAATACATAGACGTCTCCGAGCTGCTGCAGAAGCTACGGGACTGCGAGCACGCTGTTTCCGAATTGAAACAGCAGCTTGACGAGAAAGACAAGATTATCGAGGCGCTGAGGAAAGAATTAGAAGGCAGGGTGGACGAGAAGGATCTGTTGGCCGAGATCGCGGCTATGAAGGCGGAACTCGGCAAAAGGGATGACAAGGTATTGCAATGTGACCCGTAAGCGAAAGTAATCATTTTATAATTAACTTAGTAATAACTTAAAGTTTGCTGACTTCATTATTTGCCTGTAAATTCTATTATTACAAGGTCGATAAAATCTACTAACAAATGATATTTACTTTATCTATTTTCTTTCTATTTTATTTCATTTATTTTATTAATCGCGAAAGGTAATTGTTGCTTCAAAAATGACATAACCTTGACATCAAATGATACTTATTTTGCCTATTTTCTTTCTATTTTCCTCCATCTATTTTATTAATCACGAAAGGTATCTATTGCTTTAAAAACTATATATAGTAACGTCAAATGCATAATCGTCGCTACAGTAAATAAAACATTTTTAAATCCATTAGCAAAACAATTAGGCGGATACTCCAAGCAGAATAAATGCTTGAATTTACTAACGCAGTTAACTAATGAATTTCAGATGAGGGACCTCCTGAACGAAATGAGACAATCGGAGATAGACCTGTTGGGTCTAAGCAAACTACGATCGGAGCTGGACATGCTGAAGCCTCGCATATCCGAACTCGAGGTCGAGAGGGACTCGCTGATAGACGAGGTGGCGAAATTGCGAAAGTTGCTGGAAGAGAGGAACGATCAAATAATCGAGATCCTGGAGTACAAGAACAAGCTGGAGCAGGAGATGGCGGAGAAGGAGCAAGAGGCGGCGCGGGTGATCGACGGCTTGAGAAAGGAGATCGACGACCTGATGTCGCAACTAGGGAATCTTCAGGGCGAGGTCGACGAGCGTAACAAGCGGATCGCGGAGCTGGAGAAGTGCTGCGCGGAAAGGGATCAGCTTGCGAAGAAATTGCAGCTAGCCGAGGACGAGTTGGGGACGTTGCGAAACGAACTCGCGTCCGCGAAGGCGGCGATAGCGGACCTCCAGGCGGAGGTGGACGCCCTGCAGAATGACAAGGAGAAACTGTTGAAGGAGTTGGACGAGACGAGGGAGCGGGTTAACGCGTTGACTGGCCAATTGGCGGACGAGAGGGCGGCCAAGGAAGCTTTGCAGAGAGAGCTGGAAGCCGCGAGGAACGAGATCGAGGGACTGCGGAACGAGAACTCGGATCTGAAAGATCGGCTGGACGCGGCGGACGAGGAGAATAATAAATTAAGGAGGGAGAACGACGGCTACAAAGCGGAGCTAAGCAACATGGCCGCGGAGCTGGACAAACTGAACAAGGCGAACCAAGATCTGCAGAAGAGCTTGGAGGCAGCGCAGCTGGAGAACGACGCGCTGAAACTAGACGTGTCGGCGTTGAGGAACGACCTTGACAACGCGAGAAACGAGGCGGAGAGGCTGAGAGCCGACGGGGACGCGTTGAAGGCCGCGGAGGGAGGCGCGAAGGCTAGAATCGACGAGCTGGAGTCGCGGCTGGATGATCTGCAAGTGGAGAAGGACCGTCTGGCCGGCGAGAACGCTGAAATGAAAGCCAAGAATTTGGAGTTGGAACGCAAATTGGATGACGCGATCAGAGAGCTGGATAAAATGAAAGCAGAGAATGCCGATCTGTTGGCAGAGCTGGAACGGCTGAAGGGAGAATTGGCGAAGGCCAAGAGCACGATCGATCAGCTGAAAGCGGAGATGGACTCTTTGAGGGACGGGCTGGACAAGTGCGTGGACGAGATGGAGAAACTAAAAGCCGAAAATGCCGAGCTTAAGGCGAGGGACCAGGCTCTCAGAGCGGAGCTTGATCAATGCAAGGCGGACGGGGACTCGTTGCGGAACGATCTGCGGCGGGTCAACGCGGAATTGGACGACGCGACCAACGAGCTGAATAAGCTGAAGGAGGAGAACGGGGCGCTTAAACAAAATTTGGATCGACTGGCTGGTGAAAAGGACGCGCTCCAGGCCGAGCTGGACCGTCTGAGGGACGAGGCGGAGAAGCTCCGCGAGGAAATAGATGCCGGGAAACGGAGAGAGGCCGCGTTGAGCGACGAACTCGATCGCATCCGGCGGGAAAAGGACGCGTTGGCGGCGGAATTAGACAAGCTGAAAGATGAACGTTCCGCGTTGCAGAACGAGAGGGATCGGTTCAAGAAACAATTGGACGACGCGAACGACGAGATCGAGAGGCTGAAGGAAGAGTTGGAGCGGTTGAGGGACGAGAACGAGAGGCTGAGGACGGACGGGGAAGTGTGCAGAGATGATTACGATAAGCTGAAAGCCGAACTCGAGCAACTGAGGAAAGAGAAAGATTCGTTGAACGACGAGCTCGAACGGCTTAAGCGGGAGAAGGACGCGTTGGCGGCGGAATTAGGTAAATTGAAGGATGAACACTCTGCTTTGCAGAAGGAGTGGGATCCGCTGAAGAAACAATTGGACGATGCGAACGACGAGATCGAGAGGCTGCGGAAAGAGTTGGAGCGGTTGAACAACGAGAACGAGAGGCTGAGAACGGACGGGGAAGTGTGCAGAGATGATTACGAGAAGCTGAAGGCCGAATTCGAGCGACTGAGAAAAGAGAAAGATTCGTTGGACGACGAGGTCGACCGACTTAAAAGGGAGAAGGACGCGTTGACGGCGGAATTAGGTAAATTGAAGGATGAACACGCCGCTTTGCAGAGGGAAAGGGATCAGCTGAAGAAACAATTGGACGACGCGAACAATGAGAACGAGAAGTTGAAGGACGAGTTGGCCCAGCTGAAGGACGAGCTGGCTCGCTCGCAGGCCGAGAACGATAGGCTGAAGAGCGACGCGGACGCGTGCAAACGGGAATGCGACGAGTTGAAAGCCGAACTCGAACGATTGCGAAAGGAAAGAGACAGCTTGAATGACGAATTGAACAAGCTCCGTGACGAGCATAGTAGACTACAAAACGCTCTGAACGCTTTGCAAGCGGAAGCGGATGATTTGAGAGCGAGACTTGACGCGGAAAGGAAGACCAACGAAATCATGAAAAACGACTTGATGATTTTAAACAGCAAGGTGCAGGAGCTGAGCAAAGCGCTCGACGAGGCCAGGGCGAAGAATGCGGCTTTGACCGAGGAGAATCAAGGACTGCAATCAAAGTTGCGGGACGCGCAAGAAGAATTGAATAGCACGAGAGCGGAGCTCGCGGATTTGAGAGCGGAGATCGACTCTTTGAACAAGGAGATTGCTAATTTGAGGGCGCAGATCGCTAAATTGGAGGAGGATCTCGAATATTGGAAATTAGAGCACTGTAAGATCAAGATGGAGGTGGACAAACTGAAGGCTGACCTGGAGAATGCGTTGAACGCCTTGAACGAATGCAAGGTAAATGAAATCGATGGAAATTTTTACCGTTTCGTTAATTTTTAAGTAATTCTTATCCATTTTAGTTTACATTTTTCTTCGGCCTATTCTATTATTTTTATGTTTTAAACAAATCATTGTCAAATAGTTTCCTAGTTACTCAATCTATTTCAGAGAATAACAAGTAATTTGGTGTGCTGAAATTACATTATTAGGAGCAGCTTAGAAAAATTATTCTTCATTTTATGCTAAATAAAATATTACGCAGAATGTTTTATAGAAACGTTCGAGATCGTTAAAATCCGCGGGGTGATCAAAGGCCAGGTTTATCCTTTTTCCTTCACCAGGCTGCGAAGGAGGCATGCCAGGCACTGTGTAATCGGCTGCAAGCGGAGAAGGCCGAACTGGAGAGGAAGATCGCGGATTTAACTGCGGAGGTCGAGCAGCTGAAGAAAGCTGTTGAGGCAGAGAAAGCGGGTAGAAGCAAGTGCGAGGCTGAGCTCGCAGCCCTGAGGAACGAGTTGGACGCATTGAAGAAGGAGTTGGAGAATTTGAGGGATGAGAACCGGCGGTGCAAAGGGGAGGTGGACGATCTACGGAAAGAGATCGCGGGGCTGAAAAGCGAGGTGGACAGGTGCAAGGAGGAAGTCGCCGCGTTGCGGGACGCGAACGAGAAGCTGAAGGCCGACGTGGCCGCGTTGAACAACGAGAAGAACAGGCTGCAAGAGGAACGTGACAAACTGAAGGCCGAGGCGGACGCTTTGAGGACGGAGAACGACGCGCTCCACCAGGATCGGGACAAGTTGGCGAACGAAGCTAACAGGCTGAGGGGCGAGGGCGACGGTCAGCGGGGCGAGCTCGATAAGCTCAGGTCCGACTTGGCTTCGCAGAGGGCCGCCGTCGACAAGCTGCAGGCCGACCTGAAGGACTGCCAGGCCGAGAACGGGAAACTGCAGCAGCAGCTCAACGAATTAAAGAACGATTTGGATAGATTGAGAGACGAGAAGAGCAGGCTGGACAAGTCGTTGGCGGACGCCGAGGCCAGGGCTAAAGCTTTGGAAGCCCAGCTAGGGGATCTGCAGGCCGAGAAGCAAGAGCTGCTCAATGAACTTCAGCGGCTGCGCGACGAGCTCTCTCGCCTTATGAACGAGATTGATAAACATAAAGCTGCCGCGGAGGCAGCCGGGAAAGAGCTGGCCGCCTTGAAGGAGGAGTTGAACGCTTTGAGGGCGGCGCTGGACAAAGCCCGTGCCGAAAACGAGGCATTGATCAAGGAAAACGAGAAACTGGGGTCTGACGTGGCGAAATTAAATCAGCAGCTGCAGGCGTTACAGGCCGAGAACGAGGCGATGAAGAAGGAGAACGCGGCGATGTCGTCGGAATTAGCCGCGACAAAGGCCAAATTAAAAGATGCTGAGGACCGGCTGAACGATCTGCGCGCTGAGAACGACGCCCTCAAGGCGAGGGTCGCCGACCTCGACGCTGTGACGAAGGAGCTCGAAACGGTGAAGAAACAGTTGGCGGATTGCAGGTCGGAGCTGGATAGATTAAAGGCGGAATTGCAAAAATTGAAAGAGGAGAACGAGAATTTGCGAAACGAGCTCGACGAGGCTCGAAACGAGGCGAAGCGGCTTAAGGAAGCGAACGACAAGCTGCAAACGGATCTTGACGCTTTGAAGGGGGCCCACGATAAGTTGAAGGACGATTTGGAGAAGCTGAAGGCGATCAATGAGAAATTGAAGGACGAGCTGGCCGATTCGCAGGCGTTGAATGATAAACTGAAAGAGGATTTGAAAAATCAGAAGGCGATCAATGACAAGCTGAAAGACGATTTGGAGAAGTCGAATGCCGCGAATGAGAAGCTGAAGAAAGACCTCGACGCGCTGCAGGCAGCCAATGATAATTTGAAGAATGATTATTCAAAGTTGTTGGCCGAGGCTGAGAAATTGAGGGATGACAACAAGAACTCCGCGACGGCGCTGAAGGATCAATTGGACAGGTTGAAGAAGGAAAACGATGATTTAAGCAATGAAATTGAAAGATTGAGGGAACAATTGAGTCACTGCCAGGACGAAGTTGCAAGGTTGAAACGGGAATTGAAAGACTGCCAGGATGAGAATGATAGGTTGCGCAAAGAATTAGGGCTATCGAGGAGCGCGAACAAGAAACTAAGAGCATCCTCGGGTATGAATATTAGAGTGATGATCCTCCAATTTATTTACCATTAAAGTTTGTTATTATATTAGAATTATTAGAATTTCCTTACTGGATTTATTCTGACTATTTATTTTCTAAAGCAATTTTATTAAAATATCATTTTTCATTAACATACCATTTTTTAATAAAATATCGTTTTTTAATAAAATACCATTTTTTAATAAAACATCATTACTGCAACGAATATAGAGCAAGACACGATCACCTTGAGGAGCCTTACAGACGATTGCGGCGATTTCATTAGGGCAAACGATTTGTTAACGAAAAAGCTCGACAAGCAAAACGAAGGTGCGCACTGTTTATTAAGCAACAACTTTGTAGACTTCGATCTCTTAATCCGTAAAATACTTGAATTCATTCGACGCAGGTGTGCAACGTGTTCGCGATTACATAACATTTTTGGAAGGCAAGGTCGAAGATGAGCCCAAGATGGCGGACGAAATGGACGACGACCCGAGCATTGATCCGGAAATGAAAAAGGAAATAGCAGACTTATTGAAAAAGTCGAAGGATTTGTCTGACAATATTTATAACACTGAGAAAGAAATTCAGAATATCGCTGGCATCCTGAAGCAACTTCAGGTATGTTCGGCATATAATTATGATCTCAAAGTGCAGAAATTATTTGGCACAGGATAAATAATTAATTGATTTTGCTTGGGAATATCGTGGACTATAAACACGTTAAAATTTATATTATTATAATTATCGAATCAATTGGAAAAATATTATTCCGATGTAAATCTTTGATTATTGAAAAACTAATTTCTTGATTAAGACAACATTGAACGTTCAATATTTTACAGGAGAAACCAACAGGAGCGTTCGATCCCGATTCCTGGCTTAACGTAAGCAATAAAAGCAATCTTATCTGGCGCGTTAAATTAAGCGATGCTTAACTTTATTACAGCAATTTACGATACGGTGTTTTATCTACTGAGAAAAGATATAAATAGATCGTTGAACTTGTACAGGATTCAGGTTAACACCGCCACATTTGTGGTACACGTTCTTACGCAACGTGTGAACAGCGACATCCAGTTTAATAACGCAGTTGAATGAATTACTGAACTCGATGCTCTAATAAATCATCCCACCCTCTGAAAATCAATAAAGTCTTTCAGATTCGAGGTCTTAAATCTTAATCTCGTCTTCGAACGCGTATAAAAATTCAATGATTCAAAATTAACGACTGTTATCGTCTTTCTAGATTATTAGGAATTAAAAGTTACTCGAATAATTTCTCCAATTACATTTCTCTATTTTATAATAGAAATAACTATGCATCTTTGTTATTCGCTTTGCTAAGTCAGATCAAATACGCATACTAAAATGATATTAAAAATTATTTAAGATCTTGAATCCTCGAAGCAACATAATTTCCTTTATTAATTAATAAAGTTCTACGGTATCGTGATAGAGCAGAATTAATTTTCAATTCGGTAAAAGTAATTCGGAAAAAATGTGTATTAGATATACAGGGTGGGCCGGAATTCGTAGTACAAACCGAGTATGTCGTAATTTTGTACAAAGAAATAAAAAAGAAGTTGGAAATAAAAAATAATTTTTATAACCGGGACTCTATTAGGCTTATAAAGTTAGGTATACAGTTTCCTCGATTTACAATTCCGGTTATTAATTCGTTTCAGTCGTTGACGTTGACGCAACTGGCGCAGCTGCACGACAAGATCTGTCTATTGACCTCGGACATGGTGAATCAGGACGAGCCGAGGGCAGTTAGCTGCGAGCCGGGTAGTCCACTAAGAGCGGATTACAATATTTTAAATCAGCGGATAGCCGCTCTGCAGAGACAGATAGCGGAGAAGCAAATGGAGACGGGATCGAAGCTGCAGGAGCTGAGGCGGGCTCTTCGGCAGGAGCAGGCTAACCTAATTCGAATCAACGACGAAATGAATTTAGAGAGAAGACGTAATTTGACCCTTCAGTCCAGAATGGATGATGCATCTTAATTCGGTTTCCTTTAATCTAATTCAATGCCGCCTTCACGACACTACGAGTGAGAAGTTCTTACAATGAATTCGTTGAGGGAGACGCCGCCGACAAGCTACAATGCGTACACCAGTGTGCCGTTCCTTACGAAATATTCGTTTGTCGTTGCAGTCCCATTGTAATCAGATCGATGTAAATATGTCCAAATAAGAGTCACAGTATTATCGGATTCGCTTCATTTCTTTGAGTTTCGCATTTCATCGCAGGCTTGGCAATGCCATTCATTCGCATTCATTAAGTCTTTAAACCCGTCATAAAATTGTCAAGTAACCAAATGAAAATACTTAAACTCTTAGACTTGTTTCCATTGATAAAACTGTCAAGTAAAAAAAAAATAGAAATATTGTAGATTAAAAAGATTATTCTGGATATAAATCATAAAATGATTTTAAGTGCAAAGTACGGATATAAAATGTGGATTTATGTGCCAAAATTTTGACAGCTGTCATGACTGGCTATCGGTATTCTACAATAGAAAAATAGAAAATCTAATTTATTCTCATTTTACGCTATGATCCAAAATTTACTTGCTCAAACTTCAATGAAATTTAATTGTCACGTAGCGAGAAGAACAAATTCTACTGCATCACGTTTGTACGGCATCTCGACGATTTAATTAATTTTGGAAATTATTTACGCGTTTCAATTCATCAGCGAATCGAATTTCTTTGCAGCTTGACTGTTTTATAAGGAATGAAACATTCGGATCAGATGTGTCTGATGTACGGCAATCTGCCCGCCATCAGCGCGGATGTTGCAGGGTAATCGCGGCGTGTGCAGTAAAAAGCGAGCGGAAAGACACGCGGTTCCGCCGTAACGAACATGTGACATGTAACATGCTGCACCGGGGCTGAACGTGCCCTACGTTTGCCAACACGTTTTTATGAAACACACAGGCGAGTAGTTAGGCGACATTAAATCTGTTTACCCCTTTTTTTTCATTTTTTAACTTTCCATGGTACATCAAATCTAATTTACGGGATCTACGAGTAAAACAGGGGCGCGCCGACCGCCGGACGCAAAGCTGTTCTTAAAACGTCGCGCGACGAACCGGCAGTAGTAACAATTTTATGATAGAACGAAAATAATTAATGGAAAAATTATATTGCGAAACTCTTTAAAAATTCGTCTTTGTTTCGATGCATCTTGAAATGAAATCAATAGAAGCAAGTTTCATTTAGATTAATACAGTATAAGAAATTCTTTTAAAATTGTTGTTTAATTCCTTAAATGAAAATGACGAATCTTTTCTACAAATATTTTCTATGCCAAACTTGAACCTGACATGTCCGTCACGTATTAGAATATTTAGAAATTATATAAATTTCTACGAATTGTTAAGAAAGAAATTATTATGACAATTAATGAGCTACGAGGAAACAAAGAGTATTAAAAAGGAATTTAAATAGTTCGTATATTTCTTTTACGATAATTTTAATAATGTGAAGAATTCTATCTTAATTTCATCGCAATTCAAAGAGAATATTTTTTAATTTCAATTTAACGTCAGTATTAATTTATTAATGTATTCGATTACAAATGAAATAGCGTCTATATTTATTTAAATATACTAAATAAAAATAGATATATTTTGTGTCAACTCCTTGCATAGAGTCGAGCTAAATTGAATTGTCTGCACTTTACTCTGAAAAAAAATCCTGATATATGTTAAAAAAAAATAATTCAACCCTTTTTTTCATACTGTACAATCGTTCAAAAGCCTATTACATAACGAGCGAAACTACACACGTTTTAAAACGACCAAGAGAAACGATATCAATAATCTCATTATAGCCTATACCACCTTCATTATCACGATCGTCATCTTTGCTTACTGCATCTCAAAACGCGGCGCGAAAGTTCAAATTTCTTCGGCTAATCAGCCGTATCGATTAGCTCGAATCTCCTCCAAATCCTCGACTAACACGGGGGTGGCTAAGCAGACTTCGAACAAACCGCGATACGGTGTCGCCGGTAATCCGAACGCGATCGCGATCGCGCGAGTTACAACTGGCGTGGTAATTGCGCCCGGTCGCACCGGTTACACCCTAATTAACGCAGCGGCGAGAGGGGGGGAGAAAAAATGCCGGCGCGGCGAGCCAATAACGCGCAACGTTCTGGAAAACAGTAACGGTTAATAATGGCAGATAGCCTCTCTCTCTCTCTCTGTCTCGGTATGCGTGCGCGTAAACGCGCGCGCGCGCGCCCGCACGTTTATTCGATTTCGCGCGCGACAACGCGATTTCCTGTTTCGTTTCAGAGATCGTGTTGTTCGATCGAGATTAATTCAATTGTACAGCGGACCGCATCCGTTCCCACGACTTTATCAAAATCGTCCGCGGCCTGTGTGTACGCCGGCTTCCCGTGTTCTCTCCCGTGTCGCGACGATCCGCGCGCGGCACCCCCTCATCCCCCTCATCCCCCTGCCCCCCTGCCCCCCTGCCCCGCCCCCGTCGATCCGCGCGCGCCGGATGTTTCCCGACAAAGAGTGTACACATAATTGCGATGCGCTGCTAGACCGAGCGGTGAATGAATTGACGGAATCCGTTTAGCCGTACGTTCATCGGCGCCCGAATTGGAATAAGCTCGTAAAGTGCCGCGCGGCGTTGGCCCCGTGGCCGGGCGTATTATCAAAACCGACGTCAGCTTATTGAAAGTTCCCGTTGGCGACCATTACGGTTTGCCAGTTTACCTTTCGGGGAATTAATTGTCTTCAGGATTTACACAATCGATTCGAAAACGCGATTAACCGCGGTTTACTTTGAGGCCAATGATACGGGCCCCGGGGAGGGGTAGGGAGGCTAATTTTAGGCGGCGAACGGGACGCCGCGCGTTTTCTGCGCGCCCCCGCTTAATTTACGGCCTCGAAGGATTTTTACGGCCGCGCTGCGCGCAATATCGAATGTTAGGAGAGCCGAGAGCCGGAAGCCGTTACCGCGTTCGTTTCCCGTTTCATTATGAACGGGGCGGGTTAAACAGCCGATAGTCAATTATCGCGGATCGTTTAGGATACGATTATTTGGAAATAGTTCTCGAGCCGCGTTCCCGTTTACAACGAAACGGGGTGTTTCGTTGAGAACCGTACACCTCGACGTCTCCGCCAATAGCGATCTTAGAGAGATAAAAAATAAACTTCTTTCGGAGTTCTCGACGCTTTACATAGGAGCGCATATTTCTTTTCGTTATATCTATATATTACTTTGAAATGACTTTTGAATCGAAATATAAAAACGCAGCGTGAAATTATCACCTTCGAGATACGAAACTTGATGAAAAGTGACTTTGAAAGAAATTCCTTTTCACGTCGCACCCGTCTCTCGATGCCGGTCAAATTACACGTAGAATATTACATGTGTAATAATTACAATAGAATATAATATCAATCAGGGAGGGGATATTGAACCTGATTTTAAGCAAATCGCTCCATATAGTTGACATAAGCGCGCTGCTGAAAATGTTTATCGGATCGTTCCCGAATTTACGCGGCGCGCACGATTCTCGTATGATTGATAAAACGATTCGGTTTTAATTGATTTTAGAATATTAACGTCACCGGTGGCTGTAAGCAATAAACCGTTGCATGCCCGAATAACGTGATCGATGCTTTCACCGCCGCGTTTCAAAATACAACGTTGTATTAATTAATTATTAAGCGGTTGCGCGCCGAAACGCGCTTTATCTTGGACGATATTTCGAAAATTTGCGGAACGTATTAAAGTATCGACGGCGTTCGACGGAGAAAGCGATGCGCGGGTCGTGGGCCTCGTCGCTGGGCTATACCCATCGCTCTGATAACATCTTTTCGTCTAGCGTGATACGATTTTCATCGGACGATAACGGGCGCCCTCCCCCCCGAAGGAACCGAAAATAGCGCAAACAAGTCACGTTATGCCCACCTTTTCGATGAACTGGGCGCATGCCAATGTTAACGGTCGATAAGCTATTCTATTTGGTACTATTTTCTGATACCGTTACGTGAGGAGGAGGAGCGTCACCGAATGCGGTTGACTTCTGTCAGTCCGAGAAGCCGATCTCCATTGATATCGGAATATTTCTTCTTTGGAAATCTCTGCTTTCCGGCTGCGTTTCGCTGCGCCCCCTGGAAACAGGGGGGTGGGGGGACTGTCTGGGGATGCTCGTACAACAAGCATTAGAATTCGATGGTAATAGGAAGCATTGAAATCTTCCAGACCAGTCTTCTGCTAATTTATAATAAAGGGATGTAAATATTAATACTTTATCCGCTGGAAACTTTCTGACGATTAAAATCGAAAGCTGAGAACTTTTTATAAATAAATTATTTCGATCGGTACAATGACTACTAAAAAATACTCCAATATTTCTATTAATAATAAATGTCTTTTAAAATAAGTTTTTTTTATTCAGAATTGTAAATTGAATGTTCTCCTGCACATAGCTAGTCACAATGACGATGTTTAATTATTATTAGTCATGAGATGTGTTATATTCTTTAACATAAAATCGCCTTCCTTTATGTAACGAATTAATTTCACTATTTATTCTGCAATAACATCGCGCGTTATTAGAATCGAAGCGTTATATAGTATTAAAGAATTATCCTCTACTATAATTTTCATAGGAAAATTGCTATAATTCACGTATTCCTTGTATCAAACAAACAGTTTCTGGTAACACCCGCAAAGTTTAGCGCGAAACAATAACTATGTCGAGCATGCAAGGTCATTGTATAAAAAGGCGGATTATGTCATAATTTTACCTTCATAAACGACAATGACATTTGATAAGATCAACGATCCCGGAGATATTGCGTTTAATAATTAAAAGCACCTCTGAAATAGCAACCCATGTCAGAAGCCATGTTCAGTATCGCACGCGAAGACATCGTAAAGCAATATTTGCTCCGCGCGATACAATGATCGTTTCGTATTTTATCTACTTCGCGTTGTATTTGTGCTTGGTGCAGGTGAGGATTGATTAATTAATGCGTGCTGCATCTCATCGTAATTGGTATGCAACTGTATTCGTAAATGAAGCGAATAATAAGATTTTTTTCTTTTTTTCAAAAGTGTTCGTTAAATTAGTCAGCTCGTTAGCAAAAAAGAATTCGGTAAATGAATTCGTATTTACGATAACCGTTGTTACAAGGTATCCGTTGCGTTCTCTGTAATGAAACAATACAATTTTTTGAACGTAAAATTCTGCTCTAAAAGATTCCAAATGAATATGCTACTGCACGCGGATGCGCCTATTACGCAATATTTTCACGTTTAATAAGCGTTGGTTATAGCACATTGTTATCCGCAATTTATCCATTAACGATCCGTTTTGATTTTCACATCGCGGAGAGTTTACGCCATTGTAGCTGCGAAAATAGAGAAACGAAGGCTCTAAATAGTATCCTCCTCTATCAGAGTCGATCGCTGCGCGCGAAATATTAACCCTTTGCACTCGAAGAGCACCTTTAAAATTGCTCTATCCCGTACCAAAATAATTTTTACAGCAACAAAGCTTAGTTTTAGAAATATTATTAAAAGTGAAATTGTTGATACAAGTCGCAAGAATTAATTTCGTATAATATAAAATGCACTTTGTTATGTAAAATGGAAATACTGTAAGCCGGAAGAATTATTTTAGATAGTTAATATGGTTTCGAGCGCAAAGGGTTGAAAATAATATTTATCAGTTGAATATGTTAACCATCCATTTTTTGTTACAAGGCTGATCTCGAGGTGCTCTTCGAAGATGGCGGCTGTGTTCGCTCGAACGACGATTACATCAAACCGGATTCTTGTTTAATGGACGTCGATCAGGATAGCGAGTATGGGACCAGTCTGTCTACGAGCATTGAGATCATAAAAAAAATGAAGAGTGTTATTGTACGTTTCATCATGTTTCTATAATTATTATTGCGGCACTCTTTGTAAAATCTCTTTGTAAACAAATTCACAAGCACTCCATTTTTAACCTTCTGAAAAACTTCGATCGTTAGCTATCTGAATTAGGTTCAATGACGTTGCCGAAATGGATTTAAAATTATGTAACAAAAAGATGTATAAAAATTTAAATTTACGTAACAACAGGTAGGTTATTTGCATAAAACTATGCACGATTGCATAATACGTGTCATCATCGGCTACTAGGACATCGAGAAGTGTTTCTTAGATTTGGTATTTGTATTTATGCAAAAATGTCGTGTTTGTATCTGTTGTGTTATTTTTATAGGCATTGGCCAGCGTGTTTGGAATGGAAAGGGATGGCGAATATACAGTCGACTTTGGAGTGCGCTTGGTCGTAAACGTCTGCGAATCCTTATCCGGCCCTACTACTAGCATCGTATTTCCTATCTTAAAAGCGATGAACCTGCCATCTGATCCTTGCCCTCCAGAACCGGTACGCTGACACAAGAGCAATCGGCATAATTACTTGTTAAATACGCGAGTTCGTACATAAAACAATCGACTAACACGAATAGAGCATTAACTTTCATTATTTCTCGAATATCCAGCATTTATTTATCCGGCGAGCATTGTATTTTTTGGTAACGAGTGTTACACAAAATTTCCAAATTATTATCAAGATTATCAAAATTTCCAAATTATCGTGGAGGTTGTTTCAAAATTTCCAAATTATAGTCAAGGTTATGTCAACATTTCCAAATTATTGTCGGTGACGATTAATAAATTAAAAGCTCCGAAAAAACAGGAGAGAATAATATATTTAAACACGAAGAAACTCCAAACTTGAATTTTGCTGTTCATCGCTGTTAACATTAATTATTATTGCAATTTTCAGGGCGTGTACGGAAATGACCATTTTGTAATGGAAGAAGGGAACAGCGATGGTTTGCCAGATTCATTTCCTCCTGGCAAGTATTTATTGAATCTTACGTTGTTGCTGGACGATGTTGAGCTACTAGTCGAGTATGGCATCTACCTAACAGTACTATAATTTCTTATACTCGTACGACTGTTCCAATTATCATAACGTAGATGCATGTAGTGATTCAGCAATAGATACGAATTTGCAAATATAAATCGTCATTGTTTTTGTCGTTTTTATTTTCATAAATTAACATGTGCATGACTGAATAATTAGAACTATAGAACTAAAATCTCGTTAATTAATTCTATTTGAAATTAAACATTTTGATTATATACTTACGTAGGTATTTACCTTGAATTTCCCATGAATTTTTATCTCAACTTTTTCTAGCATTAGTTTCAAATTCACCTATAAAATTTATAATTGTAGATTCACAAATTGGAATCTTTTAATTGTGTATTTTTTACTACGATACTTCGATTAGCGCCGATCAATTCATCGATACAATGTGCCAGAATTTGTCTGTATCTCCAATTTTATGCAATAAATAATTCGCTCACCTCGCAGCATCGATTACGATACTCGTTAACGACACAAACGTCGTCACGGCGTCGCATAAAACGCGGACGGAGTTACTCGACCCCCGTGGATGAGTAAACACAAAATAAAAATTAATAGAGTAGTATACAGTGACTAGGTATTTTTTACTTCGCGCGATAATGCGAAACGCGGCCATAAAATACGACGTTAAGATCGCCTGAAAGATTTGAAATAAAATTTACAGGTGAAGATAAAATGTCTTCGTTACGTTCGTATTTCTTCAGTTCCTTTCTGAGTATTAAGGGTCGAAAATAAAAACGGCCTGATACGTTTTATATGTATATAGAGCGTGTTGCTTTTATACGTTACCGTACGTGTAACTCAAGCGGAAAATATGTGACCCCGCGTCGCGTGTAACACTTGCAGCTTTTATTTCGCCTACGGATACTTTGCCGGAATAGTATGATCCCGCGGAAAATGAAATTTTCCGTCCGTCGCGCAGTCGACGATGCTTTAGGCCCATTTGGATCGATGCTTATCAATCTTCGTATGACACGTTCCTCGACTCGTTTGAAATGAACTTAACTGCAATTAATCCAAGAATTGTAGAAACATTCGAAAATTTAATTACAGAAGTGTATAACGTTTTCAAAAAATTCTGTAGAATTTTAGAAAATTACCTTTTAATTAAATCTGTTCTATCAAATGTACAAACTAATTTAGCCCTTTGCACTCGAAGTAATTTTAACTGTAATTTTTAAATAATTTTCCTGACATATAGCATTTCTATTTTATATAACAATATTTTAATATGAAATTGAATCTTATAACTCATGCAACAACAGTTATACTTTTAATAATTTTTGAAATCTAATTTATTATAACGTAAACATTATTTCGGAACGTACCGTAACAATTTTAGTGGCGTCTCAGAGTCACGACTCGAGTGCAAAGGGTTAAGTCTTTTATTCTACGAACGGCTGAGATCGTGATGCAGAAGTTAGGGGTTCCCGGGACGGCCGAGAGAGCGAACTCTCCACTTACGATTTACGACGTCGCCAGCGATGCGTCCAGTTCGAGTTTCGCATATCTGGGAACCAAATTGCGCCTCCGAATTCCCGAAATTTCCTTTTCGTTTATTAACCAGAGACTTGCAAAGCGACGGCGTGCGATTGAGAGGCATCCGGCGACGTTTCTCTGTTTACGCGGCTTCCCGTGTGCCCTTTGATAGTTACCCGAGTTCAAGGATTATCACTCCGAATCGCGTCTTCCGTGAAATTTTGCCTGCATTATTCAGTCGCAGCACCGAAACATATTATTCATCCCTTAACCGCTGCGCCCTTGCGAACCGATAGTTTCCCTTATCTTCATCGGAATCAGCTAAAATATCAAGTCGACCGTGTCGTCAGATAATGCTACATACATTGTACATACGCACATGTACTGGGGAAGTTGGAACTACCTGGGGCGAACAAAATTTCCAAGTAGAAAATTTGAGGTACAAAAACGCAAGTTGATCTTCATATTTCTATTAAGAGAATTACGTTTGTTTGAAAAACTTTTTTGTGCAACGAATAGCTAAAAATTGTCACAGTTAAATGACTGACGCTATATATAGTGAATCGTAAATAAATAATTCCTTTACAGAAATTAAAGGTTAATGGAATTTTGTATACTTCAGGAACGTTAATTAATTTTTCAATCAACAAAAATTAGCATAGTACATAGGTTATGGTAAGTTCAGAATATGGTTCTTAGTATTCGTTATATAAAATAAAGCAATAATTTTTATTATAAGTTACAAATTCCACTAAGCTAATAAAATGAATTTATAGAAATTTTTTAATTTTTAAATTTTACTATACCTTTTAAATCATCCTTAAACATTCCTTGCATACTTTATTTAACAATGGTGCTCAAGTGAGATTAGATTTGCCCTTTGACGGTAGTGTAAAAGAAAAAAGGCGCGCGTGTTTGCGTGTTCACGCGTGAGCCGGTGCGCCCCCTTATCCGAACAATTCTGTTCGGGCGTGGAGGAAAATGTCAGAAGCCGTGGGACTATGGTATTCGTGACCGGATTACTTACACTTGTCTTACTCTTTTTCATCGGAGCCGGCTAATTAAATGAATGCCTGTCGAGGCTGATACGGAGGCGTATCGATTTACGTTCTGCGAGAGGTTGGTCATTAAAAGAGATCACCGGAGGCGGACACCTTCTTTCCTTTCCTTTTTTTTTTCTTTCTTTTTTGTTTCACCGCGCAGTAAAAGAGAATCGTGTTTGTCGCTCACCTACTTTAATTAATCTCGGAAAATGATGTGTACACTGCTAATTAAAATTGCTGACCGTTGCCAAAGTTCCCGGGCGAAATTAAAGTAGACTTGACAAAGAGTTCTGCTAATTTGAAAATTCCACTTCCGTCGTGCGCTTCGCCGCCCGCCGCTAATATTTCAATAATTGGCTGCTCCTCGATTTCTACAATTTGTAATTGCAACTTTTGCGATGAAGTAGACTGTTATTCGTTCGATTCTCGAAGCAATAGCCTTCATACGGATAGTTAGATTATATTTGATTTAAAACATTTAAGAAAATCGTCGCAACGCTAAATTCGAATAAACGTGGTCAGTGAAGTAATAACGAAATTAATGGAATACGCAAATTATCTTTCGCATCAACAAATACGAAACGATCTGAGGTACAGTAGATGTACAAATTTATGTAACAAACGTATACAACGAATGTTTCAAAGCTCAGAGAAATGTTCGTAATTCGCCGAACGGAAACGTATCACCGAATTGAAATATTCAGCGAATAAGATCGCTGTAACATCGCCGTTACACTAACCGATGGTTATTGTTTCGCTACGAAACAAACTTCGCCGTGAAGTAACACGTGCCGCGATAGAATCAAACGTTGTATAACTACGGGAATAAAACTAGGAGACAGCGGACGAGCGAACGGGACGCGAAACTATTCTCGTCCAATCTAGAAACGCGCTAACAATTCCTTTCGAAACTTGCAGGGACATTTTATTCAGGGTATTGTATCGCGACGGTTCGCGCCGCGGCGGTTCGTTCGATTTGGAGTCGCGTGACGGTTTCCAGGTGACTTCTAACTTTGTAATGATTTTCACCGGCTCGTATTGATGTAAACGGGGCCAGCGGTCAGATCTTGATGCTTGCGACCAACACGCATACCATTAACGTCATGTAACACTTGTCGCGCTCGTTGTAAGCATGGAAATGAATCGGTCAATGATTTCTTTAATAACGCTAATGGTGTCGCTCACACATCGCGCGGTTTCCACGAAGAGTGGATAACATTTACGATGGAGAACGATACCTATAAGAAAATCGAGGCGTCGGAAAAGATTTTTATTTAAATTTTGCCACTTTTTAATCGATACAGGCAATTTTTAGTTTCTTAGCACTCCTTTTTAAAATAGTTTAAATATTTGAAAGATTAATGTTTCTGGAATAAGAATTCAATAATTTCGTTTATATAATAATTTTCTTTTTTATTTAAGTTTGCTCTTGCTTCAGTTCCAATTATCATTGCACGTTTATTTATTTAGCGTATTTTGCCGTCGGTGCTCGCAGGAAGTTTATGTAACGATGCAACGACGCCGTAATTGCTACATTGACCGTTCCGCCGACGTCGTTGGAGTTGCCGTAGTATCCTCTCCCGGGTAAATCGCTCTGAAATTATAGTTTTATAAGAACAAAAGTCGTTACAAGATACGGTCGGACCCTACCGGATGGGCAGACCACGCGATTTATCGTGATACCAATATTTACCCCGAGCCGAGCGCCTCTGCACCGCCCAGATCCCCGGTGGTTCAGCAACGAGGACCTCGAGTCAGCAAATCCGTGGTCCCATCCAGCCGGGTGTACGGAGACGATTTCGGTAGAGCTGCATCGGTAACGCCGTGAAAAATGTCTTATTGCGTTCGGGAAACACTCGCGTCTCGCGGGCATCGGGGAAAACTGCGCCCCGCGCGCCGACGGAGACTTGTAAATTAAAACGGATGGTGCCGGCGTCGCGCCCGAATTTCATTTCGCCGAAAGTTACATATGTTAACGTCGCGGCTTTGTTTCGCGCGCCGAAACATCCAGGAATGTGCACGCGTACACGTATCGTCGGCGATAACATTCTCGCGGAACGAGGCGCCGCGGAAGCTTCTTCCGTTTCGTTCTCTCTTTGCAGCGTAGGATATGACGTCTGAAATTTGAAAAGTCGCTCGAAACGATAACCTCTTGAAACCGTCGCGTTTGCATCGATTGCAAACGAGCGCGACCTTTATTGTCCTTTAAATAATTTTCTATCAGTTGATATTTATTTATGAATAATTTATTTCTTAGTGTCGTCCTATCTTGGCACTATTTTAAATTTCTTTCATCCATTTTTGCCATTGTATAGAATGGGAAATAATAGCCTCCTTAAGTAGCAGAAATAAATGACATGATTATCTGAAGAATTTTTAAATAATGTATTTTTTAAAAAATCGTTAAATTTGTTACAAACGAAAATAAATGTCTATTTTTAACATATATGCGGCTTTAATGGTGTTTACTTGCTTGATAAAGCTAATTAATTAATTATATCGCGACCCATATAAACTAGCTATTAAATACATTAAAATAAATTAAATTACAACAAAATCAATTATCAGGACAGTGTCCATTTGTCATACAGCATAACGTAAAGTTTGCATAAACGATCGAGGTTGCCCGAGAACAGGATTTCTCGTGCTACGTAACGAGAAAATCTTAATTCTGACCGAAAATATTCCACCGAAAATTGCAACCGTGATCGCAAAAACGTCGCAAGCAAAAAGCACCGTTGTGCACGTATTAAAGAAACGCGGAGAGTAGAGTTAACAACATTTTTGCGCAACCAAAACCGTAATCCCTTTGCGCTATTTTAATTAAAAGAAAAAAAAAAAAAAGAAAAAGCGGAACGCCGGACCTATTCCCATGTATAAACATTTTTTTTTTCTCTCCACATATATGACAGGCTTTATTACCATATCTGCTTCGTTTCGAACGAAAACATTGTCCACGTCAAATGTGTGAATTATAATGACAGACCGCTCCGGCTCGTTCGATCGAATCCTTTTTCCAAGGGGGTGGCATAATGGAGCTCGTTTAAATATTAATGCCATCCGCGATTCAATCGTTTCTATATTCGAGCGAAACGTGAAAAAAAAAAACGGAAAGAAAAAACGATACGCGTTTAACAAGTAGGTCGTGGGAGTACGAGAGCGCCGTGTTTCTGTGTACACCGAAATGAAATATCAATAGGGATCGCCTATAGCCGAAGACGAGCCGTTGTTAAAATTAAAGCGGCTCGAAAGCGGCCGTATTATCCGGCGCAAAATATTTCGGAATGTCGGGCGGCCGCATCATCTGGCCGGTTGTGTGTTTTGAACTTAACCTCTTTCTTAGCGTGAACCCCTCTCCCCCAGAATCTTATTGCGGAAGCAATAAACTTCCTCCTCCCGACGCTCCATTGTCGACGTTCCTTGGACTTTCAGTAACCTCGTCGTAATTGTGACGAACGTAGCACTTCCACCATCCTACTTCAACGGATCCTTTTGTAACCGACTCGAGGGACCATAATCAGCGGCAAGAAATCTCTCGGCGATCAATAACGACTTATCGCAGCCACTCAATATTTTAAATGCACGACCGTCCCATAAACAATAAAACGGTTTAGTGGCCTTAAACGCGAACATTGTCGCGTTTTAGTAACAACTCGTAATATCGGGGCACTCGTAGCCGAGAGCGGAATCGTTACAGCTTTCTTCCATCGAATTACGACGCTTTCGGTTTTATTTTCGGAAAACGCTCTGCCAGCTCTTGGATTTATTAAATATATGCGTTTTCTTTGTTGTTATTTCCTTATATTGGCAACGATTCATTTTATAAAGAATGGTCTCGTTTCATTAGTCGCGTGTGTAAATTTAGGTTTCTAGGCTTCTTGAGAAATCGGTCGAGGTTGAAATTGTTATTTAGCCTTTCACACTGGAGTGATGACTCTGAGACGCTGCTAAAATTGTTATAACAATTTTATATGCATAAAATGTACTTTGTCATGTAAGATAGAACAATGTAATATAAAATAGAATAGTATAACTCAGTGAAAGTAATTTAAATTTACCTCTCACACTTAACAATAATTTAACATCGAGTCTATGATATATTTATTATATATAAAATAACTATTATCCGGAATAAATCGAATAGTTGTATTCCACATGACTGCGTATCTCTGACGAAATCCTCTTATTGTTAGAGTTGTAATAGATTGTAAATTGATCCGCTGTGGAACGCGTTTAATCTAACTATCAATCGCTGGATAATTATTGAGCTATCGGTTCCGATTGGCAAACGATGAATGCTCGATAATTTTGGTCGCGAATAATTGCCATTTAATTTTTTCATTAAAAATGAACGAAGCAAGAGGACGAAAAATGCAATATGTCTTACAAAATATAAAATCTTTCGTTTAATGTAAAATAATGAACTAACTAGAAACTCTGTATACATTTAACAAAATAATGTGATATTCTTTCACTTTGTACTCTTAAGAAAAAATGTCAGTATTATTTTATCTCGCTTATTTTCTAATAAAAAAATTGAATATGTCTTATGCGATAAATATAAATTATGCTCGAGAGTAAACTAATGGTAATTGGTCATTCTACGGTAAGCGGCACAAGGTATCCTAGTTAATGTTTGATTATGGCGCGTAAATGAATTTACCCTGGCCGTAATATTAATAAGAACAATGTATATATATTTTAAGTTGGGCGACTGTGTTAGCTTTACTTTACAGGATGACTGAGGTACACTGTGTAAATGTTGTAAGAGGACTGAATCTGGCTCACTCTCCGAATGTCTCGAACTCTCGCTTCAAATGTAAGGGTGTGATTTCGATCGTGGAGGTGAACAAGAGAAGTCGAAGGTGCTTCGAATTGAATATTTTGTTAGATGATAGGTGAAAGTGATGGAGAAGCGGTATCATGGAAAAATTATTCTGTAAACAATAGTTATACAAAGTATGCATGAGAAGGAATTATTCTGTATAATATATAAACTCTATTTTTTAATATAAAAATAAACGAAAATAAACGACACGAACTTATTAAAGGACCTAACATTTTCGTATAAAAGTAAAACAGTTTCAATAGTTTAATTATATTTATTCTAACAGTAAGAAAAATATAGGTCACATGCCCCCTGTACAACTTACTGAATACGAATATGTAATATTAGTTAATCATAAAATGGCATGAATGAAATTTAACCAAAAGCCGTCCTTCGTTCAGATCATTAAAAATCGGCGGTGCCTCTTTATTGCAGTAATTCCTTCAACTGGAGTTAGCAAAGTAGCAATTTTTGGTTATATTGGATTCGTTCGTGTTTGCCACGGTATTTGCTATTTGCACAGTGTTTATGTCGGAAAAGGAAGCGAAGTGTTCACCGAAATCGACGGAGTTTGGAATTGCGGACTGGTGGTTAGGTTCATCGTGTCGCGGATAGAGGGTGACAGGACAACCGTTTCCGGAATCGTGAAATATAGGGCGGCCAACTAGCGGATTAATTATACGTGCATCTTTTGGCACTGGCTGCCGTGCGAACTTGTTCAACTATTATGCTGTCCTTCGGGACACGGCAATTATCTTCTTGTTTTAATGATTGTAATCCGGCGACTTCCATTGTAATTCGCCGATTTTTAAGAACAGATTAAACTGCACAAACCTGGCAAATTCAAAAACTGATTTTTGCATTAGTAAAAAATAAAGTTTTTTAAATATTTATCCAGAAACTAGTAAATTTTATTGTAAACTTTAACGCTGTGTCATGTTTTTGTAAATCGACAAGTATTGTATAATCGATGAAACATAAATAAATAAATAGAAATCAACAAATAACAATGTTAATGGATGCAGACGGCAAGCAATATGTTTTTAGATTTTATTTTCATAAAGGAAAGGTGTCCGTAATTACGCTACGGATATTATTGATTTCCCACTCTAATCATGAAACACCTCGTCATGATATTGCAGAAATTATAAATAGAAGTTAAGAAGTAGAACGTGTATTTATCATCATTAAAGAATGGAAATCGTGTCTCGAACAACATGAAAACAGTTAAAAGGAAAATATTTGGAACATATAATTTACCGCCTCGTTAGCGAATCAAAATGTAAAATGTGGAACCTAAAATCCATTTGTCCATTAACGATTCAATCTTAAATAATTCATTACTGTCAGACCTTTTACCGCTGTTATTAAATGTCTATATGTTTAAAACAACATCAGGTCGATGCAGTCGGGAATGTAAATGTAACGATCAATTAGTATAATTCATTCTGAATGATTACGCTGTAACACGTGACCGACGTGTGCAACAATTATTTATGCTTACGAGGTGTAAAATGCTTATCGGTCAAAAAGCTGACGCAATAGAGCCTTTTTTTATGCAACTATTAAAGGCCGCCAACGAATTCGCGTTGTAAAATTCGTACGCGGTAACATTTGTTACAGGAAAATTCTTATCGCGTAATTGTGCGACGCGTGTAATAAAATATGTTTATACAAAATTTTATGCTCGGGAAAATTCAGCTTTACACGTTTTTATTCTCGCATGTGATAATTACGTTGCTGCATCATGTTTAATTATTTCATGTTATTTATACTTTATTGTTTAAAAATTTCCTGTTATATAAATATTGTCACCAAACATTTCTGACATTTCAACATTATTTAATACACGTAGATGATCTAAATAATAAATGATGTATTAACGCCTTTCGATAGTAATAGTAACTAATTTAATTAATGTTATATACATCTTGTGTTATAAAATTGGGCTGGATTTTTAATTTATTGTTACGTTAG